>NC_029780.3:45967772-45974764 GCF_000817695.3 Arachis duranensis
GATTAGTTAATCTAAGTTACCAAGTGATAAGGCACCCCTAAGATCTTATTCATCCAAGTATATCCCTTGTACATAAACACCACAGACACATGCCTCAGCTTCACAACCCTTGGTGCCTAGCATTGTTCCTTTTTGTGTTCCCTTTCTTATTTCCACTTGTATTACTCTTTTTCTTTTCTTGTAGGGATCTTATTATTTAGCTAGCCTCAAGGAATGTGTCTCAAATTTATGACTTAGGATGGATAGTTGCTTTCTTTCCTTTCTTGGTGAACCAACTTAGCTTACTAATCATCCTACCACAAACACTTAGAATGCACTTCACAAAATGACTCCATTCTTGTTCTTTCCATAACATTTTCTTTTTGATTAACTTAAAGAGACAAGCATACAAGTAAGCAAGATGACAGTGAGCATTCAAGACATTAGGCTCAATAACATAGACCTAAGCAATGAAACTTAAATGCATAATTGAAAATCCTAAGCTATCATGGAAGCATGTTCTATTTCATACATGATTTTCCTTATTTAAAGCTTTGAAAAGGAAGGTAAACTAAGAAGGAACTTCACCACCTTTCACTTATTGGTCTGCTCATTCTCTTCTGCTCCCTTGGGATTCTCCTTGATTACTCGAGTCTCCATTCCCCTTACGCTTCCCCATCAACTTTTTCCAGAATCCGGCATCCTCCATCTTCTTCTTTAATGCTTCCTTTTGCTGTTTCACCTTCCCTTCTTCTTGTTCAGTTAAGTTCTTGCGAATTGCCTCATAATTTGGAATGTTCGGGTGTAGGTGATGCATATGCTCAACCACATAGTTTAGCTTTGCCTGAGTGTTGATGCTGAATTCTTCTCGGTGCAGTTGCCTTCCTTCATTTAGCACGCTGAATTCGTTGAATGCTTTCATTTGATTCATCTGGCGTTGGTTGAGTTCCTGGAGGCGTTTATCTTGACTTTCTTGCCTTTCAAACACTCGATTGAAGGCTTGAGTAAGCTGGGAATAGTGCTCTTGTTGCTGCTCCATTAGCTGTTTCTGCCATTCCCTCTGTTGATTCATCCAATTTCTTAGCATTTCCTCTTGCCGATCCATTCTCTGAGATTGAAGTTGCATTTGTTGTTCTTGTCCTTCCATGTATATCCTTGACAAATCATCAATGGCTCCTCGGATGTGACCCAAATTGATGTTGGTTGGGTCATGATATCCTTCTTGATGATATTCCGTGGGTTGGGGTTCTTCTTGGAGAGGTTCTTCCTCTTGTGCCTCTTCTGATGTCCTCTTCCATAGATGGGGTCTTTTCTGCTATTGAGCTGGGGTCACATGAGTTATGCATTGGAGTGTAAGTGATCTCCCAAGACCTAGCCAAGTTGGGTTGCTATCCTCAAAGACTACCTTGGCTTTCTTGCATAATCTAAGGATGGTGCTGGGACACCAAAGTCTGGCACCTGAATCCTTTTTCTCGGCTAATTCTTGGATTTCTTCAGCTATAATCTCGTGCACGTTAATGCTTCCACCCTTTATCAAGCAATGTACCATGGTAGCTCGAGTGATATTGACCTCAGAATTATTTGCTGCGGGAAGGATAGATCGTCGCACAAGCTCAAACCAGGCTTTGGCTTCCGGGATGAGGTCTCCTCTCCTGATGAACTGGGGTCTCTTATCTACATACCTTTCCTAGTCAAATCCCACAATGCATATATCACCCATAATCTCCTCCAATTCATCATTATTGGCACCTTTATCTATTCTTTCTTGGTAACCAGGCTCAACAAAACGTGGGGATTTCAAATGGAGAACTCTAATGATTGCATTGGGGCTAAAATCCACCTCTACTTCTCTTACATAACTCTTGAAGGTGGGGACTGTGGTCTTATCTTTTCTAACCATATTTGCATAAAATTCTCTGATGAGGTTTGTATTTACCTTTGCTTCCGGGTTAGTGAGCTTTTCCCAACCCCTCTTTTCAATTTTCTCCTGAATTTGTGGACACTCATTTTCATCGAATTGAAAGGTTGATTCGGGCAATATCTTCTTTTCATTTATTCGCTCGAATTCGAGCTCATGGAAGGCTATTTTGAATTTCCTGGTGTCGAAGGAGGGCTGCTTCATTGGTTCTTTTCCTCTTCACCTCTTGACGTTTGATGCGGCCATGAATGAGAATTGAATATTAGAGGCTAAGGGGTTGAAGTTGGAGTTTAGTTGGGCTAAAGTAGAAAGAGTCTTGAAGAAATGAGTTTTGAAGAGAGAAAAGAAGAGGTGAGTATATAAGGTGCACGTGAAGTGTGTATGGCCGAGAGAAGGAAGTGAAAAGAAGAGAATGGGGATACAGGGTGTGTACGGAAGGGTTGTGTGAAGGGGTTTATATATAGGGATGGCAATTGTTGAATGGTGTGGATTGATGGTGTTGTTTTGATAGTGGACGGTCGGGGTTTTGAGATTGGATTGTTACATGGATCACCTCTTGTATGAGGGTCTTGGTTCGGTCTCCAAAGTCATTCATTCCCCATGTTGCATGGCAACACCTCCAAGGGCATTCCCTATGGAGACAAGTGTAGAGTTCCCTTGGTGTAGTGGCCGAATCTCCTTGTATTAATTGTCCTATCAATTACCATCAATGTCCCTTTTGATTCCCTATATACAAGAAGTAAATGCAATGGATTATTTAAACTTTTTGGTGGGAAAAATGTGAACTATTAAAATGTTTCTCTTTCTTTTTCTTTTTCTTTTGGTTCTATTAACTAAATGCTTTCCATGAAGACAATTCAATTAAACATTAAACTCCCCATGCATGCACGTTGGTACACCAAACTTGTTTGTGATCCTATGGTACAACAAGTTTGGGACATAAATCTTTCTCACAAAGTGTGTTCAAACCACACTTGGTTTGCTTTGAACACCAAACTTATCATGTACTATATGTTGCATGTGGAAGGACTTTATATTAATTATCAAAGTTGGATTGAAACTTCATGGAAATTATCTTATTACTACTATTAATTGAAATTTAAAAAGAAAGGGTTGTAGAACATGGGTTACCTCCCATGAAGCGCTTCTTTAGCGTCACTAGCTTGACGTTTGATTCTTGTCAAGGAGGTTGATGGTACTTGAAGTCCTTCCCTCTTGCAGTGTGTTTGCCTCTAGTGAACTCGTTGAGAAGTTCATCTCCTAAGGGGAGATCTTCTGTAGGTATCTTTCTGCTTCTCCATCTCCTTGGAACTCTTTTCCTTGTTTCTATTGATGTTTTCTTGTTTTCTATGGATTCTTTCTCCAGGGGAATCTTGTTATTGATCTTGCATGACTCTGGTGGGTTCCTCTTAGATCACCTTTGAACATGGTTCTTCCTGACTATGTGGCTTCCCAACCAATGGGGCTTCCAATTGTGTTGTTTGTGCTTTATTGTTTGGCTCTTCTATCATATTATTGTCTTTGTAATTTGCTCCTCGTGAGAGGTTGTAAACATTGAAAGTGAGATGCTCATCATGTATTCTCAGCACTAATTCTCCTCGTTCTACATCTATGAGTGCTCTAGCTGTGGCTAGGAAGGGTCTTCCCAGAATGATGGGGTAGATAGGATTCTCATCCATTTCCAAAACAACAAAATCTGTGGGAAGATAGTAGCTCCCAACCTTTACCAGCACATTTTCAACTATTCCTACTGCTTGTTTTTGGGTTTTGTCCGCCAATCTGATAATCACATCAGTAGGAGTTAGTTCATTGATTTGGAGCTTTTTCATGAGAGAGAGAGGCATTAAGTTGATGCTTGCTCCCAAATCACAAAGTCCTTTGTCAATCATTATTTCTCCTATGGCACAAGGAATGTGGAAGCTTCCTGGATCCTCCTTCTTTGTGGGTGGTCCTGGTTGAATGAGAGCACTACAATTTCTGTTCATCTTGATTGTTTGTCCACCCTTCAATGGACTTTTTCTAGCTAGTAGCTCTTTTATATACTTGATGTAGAAGGGCATCTGTTGAAGGGCTTTAATGAAGGGTATATTTACATCTAAAGATGCAAACATATCAGGAAACCATGAGTACATTCTCCCGGCTACACCAACTTTAAGCCTGTGGGGGAAAGGTGCATATGGGTTCAATGCCTCCTTTTTCTTTAGCTCTTCCTTGGATGTGAGTGGAGTTGCACAGCTTCCTTCCTCTTGACTTTCCTGTTGGTGATTTTGGAGGTGTTCTACTCCATGCATACTTCCCTCATCACTTGTGGTTATCATTTTGCATTCTTCCCATCTCACTTTCTTTGGTTCTCCTATTGGATTCTTCTCTGTATCACTGGGGAATCCATCAGTGGGTTTGGGAATTTGTTGAGATAGATAGCCTACTTGGGACTCCAATCTCTTGATGTTTTCTCCTTGATTCTTGATGTTGGCTCGCACTTCTTCCTTAAACACCTTGTTATCTTGGACTTCTCTGCACATGTTTTCAACTAGAGCCTCAATCTTTGAAAGCCTATCATCTGTGGATGATGGTTGGTTAAGATTAGGTGGTTGAGAAGGTTGGCTAGATGGATGTTGGTAATATCTCTGTGAGGTGTTTTGATAAGTGGCATTGTTGTTGGAGTTGAAGTTGGAACGTCTCGAATCTTGTCCTTGGTCTTGTTGGTTTTCCCATCCAAAGTTAGGGTGATTTCTCCATCCAGAGTTGTATGTTTTAGAGTATGGGTCATGGACTTGTCTACGTGAATTTCTCACATAGTTGGCTTGCTCCCAATCACCTTCTTCTCCTATCTTTACTCCTTCATGAGTTGGTAATGAGGTGATGGCTGCTGCAACTTGGTTCTCTTCCACCTTCTTGGTAAGATCTGCTAGCTGTTTGGTGATCATCTTGTTTTGGGCTAACAGTGCATCCATGTGGTTTAGCTCCATGACTCCTCTAGTGTTACTTCTTTCAGAGGCATAGAAGTAGTCATTCTCAGCAACTGTTTCAATGACATATATGGCTTCTTCAACAGTTTTCTTCTTGTTTAAAGAACCTCCTGATGAATGATCTACAGCCTTCTTTGACTCATAGGAAAGACCTTCATAGAAGATGTGAAGTTGAACCCACTCATTAAACATCTCTGGTGGGCATCTCCTTGTCAAGTCTTTGAATCTGTCCCATGCTTCATAAAGTGTCTCACCATCTTGTAGCCTGAAAGTTTGCACCTCAGTTCTTAGCCTATTAATCTTTTGAGGAGGGTAAAATCTTGCTAAAAACCTGTTCACTACCTCCTCCCAATCTATTACGCTTTCCTTTAGGAAGGATTCAAGCCACTTTGTTGCCTTGTCCCTGAGTGAAAAGGGGAACAAGAGCAACCTATAGACATCCGGGTGGACTCCATTTGTCTTCACTGTGTCACAAATCCTTAAGAAGGTGGTCAAGTGTTGGTTAGGGTCTTCTTGAGCACCTCCTCTAAATAAGCAATTATTTTGCACCAAAGTGATGAGCTGAGGTTTTAGCTCGAAATTGTTGGCATGAATGGTGGGTTTCTGAATGCTGCTTCCACAGTTTCCTGGATTAGGATTGATATAGGATCCTAAGACCCTCCTTTCATGCCCGACCCGGTTTGCATAGCCTTCTCTGGCATGATTATGAGCTTCTTCTTCATGATTGTTCTCCAAATTCTCTTCCATGTTGGGTTCAAAATACTCTTCCTCTTCCTCAGCACCAACAATTATTTTTCCTCTTGCTTCCCTTTTTCGTCTCCAAAGGTTTCTCTCAGGCTCTGAATCAAAGGATGTTGAGATCCCTTCTCTTCTCCCTGTCATACAACAAATAGAATGCACAACAGGAGATATAATGAAGACAATTTTTGTTAGAATGATTGTTAGTGTGAGTGATGCAATTTATCAAACAGTTAGTGGGTTAGTGAGCTGAATTGTGGTAAACTAAGAAAGGAGAACAAAAATTAGAGAGGGGATAGGGGATGAGGAAGAAATTAAAAACAAACTAAGGTAAATTACTGAATATAGAAAAGAATAACGAAAAAAAATGCTCAATCTAGTGATCTTCTAGCTTAATCATTGTTGATTCAAAATCAATCCCCGGCAACGACGCCATAAACTTGATGCATGGAAACTTGTCTCTCAACAAATTTTCCTTCGGCAAGTATACCGAATTATCGTCAAGTAAAACTCACTATAGAGTGAGGTCGAATCCCACAAGGATTGATTGGTCAAGCAACTTTAGTTAGAAGAATATGCTAGTTGAGCTAAACAGAATTTAGATTGAGATACAGAAATTTAAATGACTAGAAAGTAAATAGCAGAAATTAAAGTGCATAATCTTAAATGGGAAATTGGATAGTGCTCATAAAAGTAAATGGCAGAAATTAAAGAGAATGGGTAAGATCAGAAATGGGGGAATCATTGGGTTTAGGAGATGTTGCAATTCTCCATTCAATCATGCAACTCATTGACCTCTTGGCAATCATGATTGATTGAGCCCCAATCCCTTGGTGACTCAATCTCTTAGATCTTGATCAATAGCCAATTCTTTGGTCAATTGCTCATGAGAAGAGATGAAGTATGGTCACTGATTATACCACATGCATTTCCCAATTCAAGCATTGAGGGGATTATAGTCACATATCCATCCCAACCCAAATTGGTCCAGCATGAGAAAGCAATTCTAGCATGATCTCTTCATTCCTCTTCCAAGGTTCCGAAGAGATCCAATTATGGAGAGTTTCTTTTCCAAGATAACTAACTAATTGAATTAAGATTGAAAGCTTTCTAGTAAAATCAAGAAAAAAGATAGAAGAAGAAGAATGAAAACTAATATTGATCCATCAAATTACAGCAGAGCTCCCTAACCCAATGAAAGGGTTTTAGTTGTTCATAGCTCTAGGAATCAAAAATGGCAGAAAAGAATAATCCATGCTAGAAGTACAGAAAAGTAAATATGCAAAGAGTAGTTCTCCAAGGTGCCAAAAGTCCTTTTCTAGTTCAAAACTACTCCTATATATACTACTCTTCATGATCTTCTAGTGAGTTCTTCAAGTCTTGGATAT
>NC_029780.3:45974836-45988898 GCF_000817695.3 Arachis duranensis
TTTAGTGGGCCCAGCTTGTAGAGAAATATGAATTAGGCTTGGGCATTTAGTGAGATTAATCGTGGAATACATTTCTGGGTGTGAGAACGTTAGTGGCATTTACCTTTTCCACTAACGTTCCACCTTTATATGTCCACGTTATTCTCAACGTTAGAAGTCTTAACGTGACTTCTAACGTTCCTTCTCAATTCTTGGCCAACGTTAATGGGACTCACTTTTCCCATTAATGTTGGCTTGTGCCCCTTTCGCAAACGTTAATGGGAATCACTTTTCCCATTAACGTTGCTTGCCTTTTGCCTCCTACGTTAGGTCTTACGTTAGCTTAGCTAACGTAGCTCTTAACGTGGGCACCTATCACCTTCGAGAGCGTTAGTGACACTCACCTTTGTCACTAACGCTATAATTGCCTTAATCCCCTACGTTAGAACCCACGTTAACTAAGTTAACGTGGCTTTTAACGTAGTAATGAAGCCATCTTCCAACGTTAGTGACAAAAGTGAGTGTCACTAACGTTGGCAGTGTTGATCCTTGTCCACGTTAGAGTTCACGTTAACTTAGTTAACGTGACTCTTAACGTGGGGCATTGCCTAGTTTCTCAACGTTATTGGAGTTCACGTTTCTCATTAACGTGGAGTCTTCCTTTCCTTCTACGTTAAGTACCATGTTAACTTAGTTAACGTGGCTCTTAACGTAGGCTATGAAGTGGCTTCGCAGGCGTTATTGGAGATCACTTTTCTCATTAACGTTGCAAGCCAATTGCCATCCCATGTTAGTAGTCACGTTAACTAAGTTAACGTGAATGCTAACGTGATTCTTCCATGCTTTATTTTTCCTGAAATCAAGCAATTAAAGTGCATCAAAGCTCTAGCCAAAATCATGAGATCATGCATCATTAAAATATCATGTAATTCTGGCAAAAAATCTCATGAAATCATGCAAAATTCACAATAGTTGCTTGAATAAAGGTGTAAGTGTATTTTCACCCAAAACTTGCCTTGTTTACTAGGAAAATGCATGAAACTACCCTAAAACAGTAAAGAAAAGGTCAATGAAACTGGCCTAGATGCCCTGGCATCAACCTTTAGCACCGCAAGCCTCGAAATGTGTTCCAACATTCTGTGAAGATGGTGCTAAACATCACAACTCGGTGTTAAGTGCTAGGTGCCCTGAAAAGTGTGAAAAACATTCTGTTTGGTGGCGTTAAATGCCACAACTCGGCGTTTTGCGCCAAGCCCGTATCAAGAAAATCCATGGAAGACCTATTTGTTTATTTTTTTTTAAATTTGAATTTTGAATTAAGAAAAGATACTATGAGGTTTTAGAATTTTAATTTCGTATATATTAGGATTAGATATAAGAGGAGAAAAGATTTACCCCTTCAGGCTCTTTTCTCTTCTTCTTCCTGATTCCGCAATTTACACTTTTTTACAACTCTAGGTTTTTCTTTGGGTCATGAGCAACTAAACCTCCATTTTCAAGGTTAGGAGCTCTGTTTATTTTAATAGATTAATATCATTGTCAATTCTACTCTTAATCAATGCACTGGTTTAAATTCAAGGATTGATTTTGTTCTTTATCCTAGGAATTAGAGTATATTGGAATATTACTCCTTGTCTATTTGAATTCTTGTTGAATCTTGGAAAATTTATATCACTAGAATTATAGCTTGAAATCAATTCCTCACAATTCTCTAATTATCTGGATTTAACGTGATACTTGACATATAATTTCCTAATTTTGGGTACTTAGGGTTTGTTTGACTTATAAACTAGAATTGGACTTAATCTTCTAAATTTAATTTCTTAGTATGGCATCTTTGTTCGCTGTCCACTGGTGGTTTCATATATAAGAAAAAGGCTTTCATTTAGGAGCCCTTTTTGTTTGAGCCGGGGGCTCCGAGAATAGAAGTGGTTCGTTTTCTTTTTGTACACAATTCAAGATTTCATTTGTGTTTTGGCGATTTCTGATGTGAATTCGGCGGGTCATCCCCCCTTCCTACAGGTTCCCCCACCGGAGCCCACTTACGGCACGCATGGTGCATGGTTACAACTTTTTAAGTAACCAAGGGTTGAGTTAGAGGATTTTAAACTACTAAGGAATTAGGGTTCAATCACTTAAGATTGGCTATGAATTAAATTCTTGCATGATTAAAGTAGTTGATAAGAATTGTTAATCTGGAAATTTAAACATCTCCAAAGTTTTAACTATTTTCTCATATTATTTTCACCAACCATTCACTGTTTGCTTTTTTGCACATTCTGAATTACTGTTTATGCTCTTTGAACTTGAAACCACTCATTTTAGCTTGTTTAACTAGCTTAACTCAAATATTGTTGCTTAATCTATTAATCCTCGTGGGATCGACACTCACTCACTTGAGTTATTAGTTGGTACAACTTGGTGCACTTGCTGGTTAGTTTGTTGTATTAAAAAATCTGCATCATACTCTATCCTTTTATTTTTATTAAAATTACTACACTTCATATCCCCAAAATCCCCAATATTATACATAAACCCCAACCCTAGTTTAGAAACCCTACCTTAAAACACAACACAACACACACTCCCCCTCATGAATACAGGCCATCACTCACTTCACCCCCTCACCCCCATACTTGCAAAGAAGAAAGGAAAAGAGAGAATTGAGAGTGTTTGTTAAGAAAGAAAAGTGAAATGGGGGAAGAAGCTGCAATCACCACACCTCGTCGTCGAAGTTCCGCTGCCGCAAAGCCGCTGTTGATGCTACTGCAAAGAGGAAAAAAAGAGGACGACATGGCACATGGTGAGAGAGAGTGAGAGAAAGCTTGTGCTCGCCATAGGAAGCATCGCCGTCGAAGGAGACTCCATAGTCATGCCTAGTTGCCGCCGTTGTCGAAGCCGTCACCGTGCATGACGTCGATGGAGGAATAGAAAGCGATGGAGGGAAGGAAGCCCATGTCGTCATCACTACCGAACCACTATGAAGACACCAGATCCATCGCCGTTGCTGAAAGAAAAGAAAAAGAGAGAGAAATGCGCGAGCTAAAGGGAGAGGAAGAATGTCATTGCCGTTCTTGCTTTGCCGTCATTGCCCCCGTTGCTAGATGCTATGCCACTGTGGCTGTGGCCATCTGAACCAACACTGAAGCTACTACTGTTCGGTTCAGTCGTTCTTCCTTAGTTATGGTAAGCGTCTTCGTTCTAGAACCCTTGAAAATCATTATTCTGTTATATTTTGTTAGATATTTTGAGGTGTTGGTGACATAAGGTTGAGTTTCGATTCTTGCATGATGAGTTTAATGGTTGATGCATGCGACACCAAGCTGCTGCGTCATTGCCGAGACTCTCTGTAGATATTCTACTTGCCGAAAGTCATCACTGAAGCTGCCGTTGTTCCGTTCTCTCGCTTATTCGTAATTACGATAAGTTGTTCATTGTTTTGAACCTCTGTAGTTGTTATTCTGTTATATATTATTGAGTTTTATGCGACATTAATATCTCATAATTGAGTTACTGTTATTGTATGGTGCTTTTGTGGTTGTTGCTGCTGTGGGAAATAGTCGAATTTGATGCCATTCATTTTGGGCCGAGAGAAAAGGGTTTTGAAATGTGTTTGGTTTTGTGGGTATCGACCATTCGAGATAGGGATTTTCTTAAAACTTATTTTATACTATGGAATTGTTATAAATAGATATTGATGTGAAAAATGTATTTTTGTAATTATGTAAGTCTTATGGATTAAACTGAGTTTCTTTGGATGAATGTAATTATTTGCCTGATTGATTTATTGATTGTTTGAGAAGGTTGGGTGTTCTGGTTTGTTGGTTGATTTTATCGAAGTGGTTTTCTTGATTTATTAAAAATAATTTGATATCAAAATTGGTTTGATATTGGAAATAATTTGAGATTGGAAGTGATTTGATATTGGAAGTGATTTGATATTTGAAAATAATTTGATATTGAAAATAGTTTGAGATTAGAAGTGATTTGATATTTGAAAATAATTTGATATTGAAAATAGTTTGAGATTAGAAGTGATTTGATATTTGAAAATGGTTTGATATTGGAAATGGTTGAGAAGGGTTTAAGAGATGTTTATAGGAAACCCTTGAAGGGTGATAAAGTCCTAGTTTTAGGAGAGGTATTGCTAAAACTTTTATAAGTATTTAAGTGAATTTAAATCATTAGGATTGATTGGTAAAATGAAATGATCTTTAAGTGTCTTTTGGAAAAATGTCTTGAATTAAAGAAATGAATTTTTTTATTAATTTTGGTTTAAAGGTTATATTTTTGAGGAGTTTCAGAAAAAAAACTAATGTAATAGAAGCGGATTGAAGATTTAACTTACTTTGGTTTGGTTGATTATAAAAAGAATTATGATTTGGGTATTTAATTGAGCGAAAATGAGTTCTATTGAATTGATTTAAATTGAAAAGTTGTGATTTGAGGATTTTAATAAAAAATTAAGTAATGTAAGTGTGTATTAAAGAATAAATAATTTACGAGTCTTTGAGAAAAAAATTTGAGCTCGAAAAAAAAAAGTTGAAGTTGGTTAATTCGGTGAAAATGAAATGGATTTCGAGACTTTTTGAAAATGTCTTAACTTAAAAGTGATGCTGGAAATTATTTTGTAAAAATTTTGTAAGTTTGGTTAAAAATGAGATTAGTTGTCCTCCCTTAAAGTCTAGAGACCTTGTTATGGGGTTTAATTAATAAATCCTAATTTAAATTAATTAAGTGATTGATTTAAGAATAAATGATTTTTTTGTGTTTTGAAAGAGGTTTAAACTTGAAATGTTTTTAAGTTAGTTTGGAAATTTTTGGTTGAGTGAGAACTTGTTTTTATAAAAGATGAACTGGTTCTAAGTGAAGTTTCTTTGGAGGTTTTGGAAAATTTTATAGAAAGTGGTATTAGTTTTAAAGGAAAATGATTTTAGAAAAAGGTGATTCTTGGCGTGTTGAGAATTAAATGTATATTATTGAAAATAAATGGGCCAAGACTAATTTTGAATCGAGGTTGATTGTGAACGAAAAGTGTGCCAGACAGGATATCTTGAGAGTGTGCAAGGGCACTGTATCCCAGTTGAGATTTGTTTTCTCTAATGGTAAAGGTGGTCGGACACACATCCCGAATAGCGCTACCTCCACGAAGAAGGTGACTGGGGGTTTGGGTACTCCCCCACTTAGACTGGCTTATGATAAGTTCGGGTTATGCCTCTTGGGGATGTATGACGGAAATGAAGGTTCTCTTTGGTTGTAAGGGTGGCTGGGAATGCATCCCAGATATTGATACCTCTATGGAGAAGGTGACATGGCACTCTCCCTTTTAGATCGGCATGTGATAAGTCTAGGTTATGCCTCTTGGGGATGCACAACAAAGAGACAACGTCCGGGTTAGCTACCAGATATGTCAGGTTCTAGCAGTTTAGCTTAAATCTGAGCTCATGGCCAGTAAGACAGACATGCACCATGTGCAACTTTGTGACGTTATTTGAGTGTGCATATTGTATTTAGTTTTCCAATGTGAATGTTTATGTTTAAATGTTAATTGCTATACTTGCTGTAATTTCTCTTGATTGTGTTTGAATTTCATTACTTGTGATTGTGACTGGTTGGTTAGATTGTGGTGGATTGAGTGTTGATTGATTATGATTGGGCCAAAGGCCGTGATTTATTATGCTTGGGCCGAAGGCCAAGACTGATTTATGTTTAAGGTTTAGTGAAGTATGAAAAATCAAGTTAGTTCAACATAGACTTAATGAACCTATGCTAGGAACAGGTTGGTCATTCATAAAGTTTAGAAAACTTTTAAGTTTTTTATAAGAAAGAAAATATGAATTTAGATTGTGACTGGTGATGCGCGAGCATCTTTCCTATATTTTTCTAGTGAATTTGCATTCAATTTGTTGAGTTTAATCAGGAATTAATTATCTTTTAGCCACTATGGATGCTACTTTCAGTCGTGTGCAATTCTGTTTATTTTAGGTAGCATTCGACTGGATTCAATGGAGTTTCCGCAGAGAAAGAAAAGAAGACGAATGATGCTATCAACCCTGACCTCTCTTCACTCAAACCTGAATATCGCAAGCTACAGAGGTCCAATGGATATGATTTCAGTGGCGTTCGAAAGCTAACTTCTATAGCTTTCCATTGATATATAATAATCTATACTTCTTCCCCATCAACGCTGCCAAGGCTGCGCCAAACTTGATATTTCTCAAGTTAGGCGCCAAGCATAACAACAACACACAACTTAGCACTCCATTCTTCAAGTTAGGCACCCAATTCTTCAAGTAAGGCGCATGATAAGCAGATAATTTATATGCTTTTTGGCATTGTTTTTACATAGTTTTTAGTATGATTTAGTTAGTTTTTAGTATATTTTTATTAGTTTTTAAGCAAAATTCAAATTTCTGGACTTTACTATGAGTTTGTGTGTTTTTCTGTGATTTCAGGTATTTTCTGGCTGAAATTGAGGGACCTGAGCAGAAATCTGATTCAAAGGCTGAAAAAGGACTGTTGATGTTGTTGGATTCTGACCTCTCTACACTCGAAATGGAAGTTTTGGAGCTACAGAAACCCAAATGGCACGCTCTCAATTGCGTTGGAAAGTAGACATCCAGGGCTTTCCAGCAATAGTTAATAGTCCATACTTTGCTTAGGTTTTGACAATGCAAACTGGCATTTAAATGCCAACTTCCTACCCTATTCTGGCATTAAACGCCAAAAACAAGTTACAAGCTAGAGTTAAATGCCCAAAACAGGCTACAAACTGGCGTTTAACTCCAAGAAAAATCTCTACACATGAAAGCTTCAATGCTCAGCCCAAGCACACACCAAGTGGGTCCGGAAGTGGATTTCTGCATCATTTACTTATTTCTGTAAACCCTAGTAACTAGTCTAGTATAAATAGGACTTTTTACTATTGTATTTCAATGCTGGGATCTATGGACGTTTAGTCCTTAGACTTGGAGGCTGGCCATTCGGCCATGCCTTGACCATCATCACTTATGTATTTTCAACGGTGGAGTTTCTACACACCATAGATTAAGGTGTGGAGCTCTGCTGTTCCTCGAGTATTAATGCAAAGCACTACTGTTTCTATTCAATTCATGCTTATTCCTGTTCTAAGATATCAATTCGCACAAAAAAACATGCTGAATGTGATGATTATGTGACGCTCATCACCATTCTCAACCTATGAACGCGTGCCTGACAAATACTCCCGTTCTACATGCAAACGAGCTTGAATGCATATCTCTTAGCCTTCTGGTTCACGATCAGAGTCTTCGTGGTATAAGCTAGAATCAATTGGCAGCATTCTTGAGATCCAGAAAGTCTAAACCTTGTCTGTGATATTCTGAGTAGGATCTGGGATGGGATGACTGTGATGAGCTTCAAACTCGCAAGTGTTGGGTGTAGTGACAGATGCAAAAGGATCAATGTATCCTATTCTAACATGAGTGAGAACCGACAAATGATTAGCCGTGCGGTGACAACACATTTTGACCATTTTCCCTGAGAGGACGGACAGTAGCCATTGACAACGGTGATCCCCCAACATACAGCTTGCAATAGAAAGGAGTATGAAGGATTGGATGAAGGTAGTAGGAAAGCAGAGATTCAAAAGGAATAACGCATCTCCATACGCTTATCTGAAATTCCCACCAATGAATTACATAAGTATCTCAATCTTTATTTTATGTTTATTTATCTTTTAATTATCAAAACTCCATAACCATTTGAATCCGCCTGACTGAGATTTACAAGATGACCATAGCTTGCTTCAAGCCGACAATCTCCGTGGGATCGACCCTTACTCACGTAAGGTTTATTACTTGGACGACCCAGTGCACTTGCTGGTTAGCTGTGCGAAGTTGTGAAAAATAGTTGAGGTTACAATTGCGCATACCAAGTTGTTGGCACCATGGGGATCACAATTTCGTGCACCAAGTTTTTGGCACCATTGTTGGGGATTGTTCGAGTTTGGACAACTGATGGTTCATCTTATTGCTTAGATTAGGTATTTTTTCTTTTTATTTTGTTCTTCAGAATTTTTAAGAATGAATTCTAAAGTTTCAGATGATGCTTTTATGATCATAAGATGCTAGTTGATTCCCATCAATTTGGCTGTTGTATGTAATGTCCTACTGAAGCTTGGCTAGCTATGTCTAATCTTTTTAGACTGAATCTTTAGACTAACATTGCTTGATTCCTGGAACTTTTATTAAAAATTTTTGAGTTACTTATTTTCTTTTTCAAAATAATTTTCGAAAAAAAATACAAAAAATAAAAATTATAAAATCATAAAATAAAAAATAATTTGTGTTTCTTATTTGAGTCTAGAGTTAATTTGTAAGTTTGGTGTCAATTGCATGCTTTTAATAATCATTGCATTTTTCGAAAATTCATGCATGTGTTCTTCATGATCTTCAAGTTGTTCTTGATGATTTTCTTTGTTTGATCTTTGCATTTTCATGTTGTGAGTCTTTTCTTGTTTTTCATATGCATTCTTGAATTCGTAGAGCTAAACATTAAAAAATTGCTAAGTTTGGTATCTTGCATGTTTCTCTTTTCTTGAAAATTAAATTCTAGAATCATATCTTTTAGTTTCTTATTAGTCAAGTAATCAATTTTAATTTTAAAAATCAAATCTTTCTCAAAATAAATTTCAATCATATCTTTTTAATCAAATCTTTTTCAATCATATCTTTTTTCTCAAAATCAATTTCAAAATCTTTTCTAACTTCTTATCTTTTCAAAATTGATTTTCAAATCTTTTTTAACTAACTACTTGATTTTTTTTGTTTGTTTTACTATTTCTTATCTTTTTCAAAACCACCTAACTACTTTTCTCTCTCTAATTTTTGAAAATTTCTCACCCTTTTTCACAATTCTTTTTAATTAACTAATTGTTTTAAATTTTAATTTTATTCTATTTCTTCTCATAATTTTTGAATTCTAACTATATTTTAAAATAAAAACAAAAATATTTTCCTTTTCTTCTTAATTATTTTCGAAAACTCCTCTCCTTCATCTCTTCTCTTTACATCATTCTTCTATTCTTTTCTTCTTCTACTGACATAAAGGAATCTCTATACTGTGACATAGAGGATTCCTCTTCCTTTTCTGTTATCTTTTTTTTCACATAAGCAGGAGCAAGGATAAGAACATTCTTGTTGAAGCTGATCCGAAACCTGAAAGGACTCTGAAGAGGAAGCTAAGAGAAGCTAAAATACAACACTCTGAAGAGGACTTTACTGAAATTTTTGAAAAAGAAGTAGAGATGGCCGAACCCAATAACAATGGTGGAGGTGCAAGGAAGATGCTTGGTGACTTTATTGCACCAACTTCCAACTTCCATGGAAGAAGCATCTCAATCCCTGCTATTGGAACAAACAATTTTTAGCTAAAGCCTTAATTAGTTTCTCTGATGCAACAAAATTGCAAGTTTTATGGACTTCCATCAGAAGATTTTTTTTTAGTTCTTAACTGGATTCTTGCAGATCTGTGATACTATTAAGACCAATGGAGTTGATCCTGAGATCTATAAGCTTATGCTTTTCCCTTTTGCTGTAAGAGACAGAGATAGAATATGGTTGGACTCTCAACCTAAAGATAGCCTGAACTCTTGGGATAAGCTGGTCACGACTTTCTTCGCCAAATTCTTTCCTCCTCAAAAGCTGAGCAAGCTTAGAGTGTATATTCAAACCTTCAGGCAGAAAGAAGGTGAATCCCTCTATGAAGCTTGGGAAAGATACAAGCAATTGACCAAAAAGTGTCCTTCTGACATGCTCTCAGAATGGACCATCCTGGATATATTCTATGATGGTCTGTCTGAATTGTCTAAGATGTCATTGGACCATTCTGCAAGTGGATCTATTCACTTAAAGAAAATGCCTGCAAAAGCTCAGGAACTCATTGAAATGGTTGTAAATAACCAGTTTATGTACACTTCTGAAAGGAATCCTGTGAGTAATGGGACGCCTCAGAGGAAGGGAGTTCTTGAAATTGATGCTCTGAATGCCATATTGGCTCAGAACAAAATGTTGATTCAACAAGTCAATATGATTTCTCAGAGTCTGAATGGATTGTAAAATACATCCAACAGTATTAAAGAGGCATCTTCTGAAGAAGAAGCCTATGATCCTGAGAACCCTGCAATGGCAGAGGTGAATTACATGGGTGAAGCCTATGGAAACACCTATAATTCCTCATGGAGAAATCGTCCAAATTTCTCACGGAAGGATCAACAAAAGCCTCAACAAGGCTTTAACAATAATAATGGTGGAAGAAACAGGTTTAGCAATGGCAAGCCTTTTCCATAATCATCTCAGCAACAGACAGAGAATTATGAGCAGAGCTCCTCTAGCTTAGCAAACATAGTCTCTGATCTATCTAAGGCCACTCTAAGTTTCATGAATGAAATAAGGTCCTCCATAAGAAATTTGGAGGCAAAAGTAGGCCAGCTGAGTAAAAGAGTCACTGAAACTCCTCCTAGTACTCTCCCAAGAGAATCCAAAAAGAGAGTGCAAGACCATAACATTAGTTGGTGTGACCAAACCTAGAGAGGAGGAGGAGGACGTGAATCCCAGTGAGGAAGACCTCATGGGACGTTCTCAGGACAAAAAGGAGTTCCCAATCGAGGAACCTAAGGAATCTGAGGCTCATCTAAAGACCATAGAGATTCCATTGAACGAGCTCTTATGAGTATTCCTCCTCTGAAGAGGATGAAGATATTACTGAAGAGCAAGTTACCCAGTATTTAGGAGCAATCATGAAGCTGAATGCAAAACTATTTGATAATGAGACTTGGGAAGATGAACCTCAATTGCTCATTAATGAACTAAATACTTGGGTTCAGGAAACATTACCTCAAAAGAAAGAGGATCCCGGAAGGTTCTTAATACCTTGTACCATAGGCACCATGACCTTTGAGAAGGCTTTGTGTGACCTGGGGTCAGGCATAAACCTCATGCCACTCTCTGTAATGAAGAAACTGGGAATCCTTGAGGTTCAAACTACAAGAATCTCACTAAAGATAGCAGACAAATCAATGAAACAGTCTTATGGACTAGTAGAGGACGTGCTAGTAAAGGTTGAAGGCCTTTACATCCCTGCTGATTTCATAATCCTAGACACTGGAAAGGAGAAGGATGAATCCATCATCCTTGGCAGACCCTTCCTAGCCACAGCAAAAGCTGCAATTGATGTTGACAGAGGAGAGTTTGTCCTTTAATTGAATGAGGACTACCTTGTGTTTAAGACTCAAGGATCTCCCTCTGCAACCATAGAGAGGAAGCATGAAAAGCTTCTCTCAATACAGAGTCAAACACAGCCCCCACATTCAAACTCTAAAAGTTTGGTGTTAGGAGGCCACAACCAAACTCTAAGTTTAGTTTGGGAGGCCACAACCAAACTCTAAGTTTGGTGTTAAGAAGCCCCAATCATGCTCTAAACATCTGTGAGGCTCCATGAGAGCCCACTGTCAAGCTATTGACATTAAAGAAGCGCTTGTTGGGAGGCAACCCAATTTTTATTTATCTATGTTATTTTATGTTTTCTTTAGGTTGATGATCATGTGGAGTCACAAAAACAACTGCAAAAATCAAAGCAAATTCAAAAACAGCATTAAAAATAGCACACCCTGGAGGAGGAACTTACTGGCGTTTAAACGCCAGTAAGAGTAGTAGAATGGACGTTAAACACCCAGTCTGGCACCATTCTGGGCATTTAACGCCAGAAATGGGCACCAGATTGGTGTTTAACGCCAGAAAAGGGCATAAAGCTGATGTTTAATACCAGAAATAGGCAACAGCTTGGCATTAAACGCCAGGAAAGGTATAAAATATGGCGTTTAATGCCAGAAACAAGTAGCAGTTTGGCGTTAAACGCCAGGATTGCAAAATAAGGGACTTTGCACGACTAAAAGGAGCAGGGATGATAAATCCTTGACCCCTCAGGATCTGTGGACTCCACATGATCCCCACCTACCCCACCTCTCTCTCTCTCCCCCTCACACATCTCTATAACACTGTACCCAAAACACCACCCACCTATCAAATCCTACTCTCTTCCCTATATTCTTTTCACCAATCACCTCTATATCTCTTCCCCAAAAATCCCACCTACATCACTTTCAAATTCAAACACTTTCCCTCCCAAACCCACCCATTTCCATTCGGCTACTCTCCCTATCTTTCTCTATAAATACCCCTCTTCACTCCTTTATTTTCACACATCACAAACACTCTCCTACCCCCTTGGCCGAACCTCTATCCCCCTCAATCTCCTCTATTTTTCTTCTTCTCCCCCTTCGTTCTTTCTTCTTTTGCTCGAGAACGAGCAAACCTTTTAAGTTTGGTGTGGTAAAAGCATTGCTTTTTGTTTTTCCATAACCATTTATGGCACCTAAGGCTGGAGAAACCTCTAGAAAGAGGAAAGGGAAGGCAAAAGCTTCCACCTCCGAGTCATGAGAGATGGATAGATTCATCTCAAAGGTCCATCAAGACCACTTCTATCAAGTTATGGCCAAGAAGAAGGTGATCCCTGAGATCCCTTTCATGCTCAAGAAAAATGTGTATCCGGAGATCCGACATAAAATCCGAAGAAGAGGTTAGGAAGTTCTCACCAACCCCATTCAACAAGTCAGGATCTTAATGGTTCAAGAGTTCTATGCCAATGCATGGATCACTAGGAACCATGATCAAAGTATGAACCTGAATCCAAAGAATTGGCTTACAATGGTTCGGGGGAAATACTTAGATTTTAGTCCGAAAAATGTAAGGTTGGCGTTCCACTTGCCAATGATGCAAGAAAATGCACGCCCCTATAGTAAAAGGGTCAACTTTGATCAAAGGTTGGACCAAGTCCTCATGGACATATGTGTGGAATGAGCTCAATGGAAAAGAGACTCAAGAGGCAACCCGGTTCAATTGAGAAGACCGGACCTTAAGCCTGTGGCTAGAGGATGGTTGGAGTTCATCCAACGCTCCATCATTCCTACTAGGAACCGATCTGAAGTGACTGTAGATCGGGCCATCATGATCCATAGTATCGTGATTGGGGAGGAAGTGGAAGTTCATGAGATCATACCTCTAGAACTCTACAAGGTGGCTGATAAATCCTCCACTTTGGCAAGGTTAGCCTTTTCTCATCTCATTTGTCACCTATGCAATTTGGCTAGGATTGACATAGAAGGAGACATCCTCATTGAAGAGGACAAGCCCATCACTAAGAAAAGGATGGAGCAAATAAGAGAGCCCACTCATGGACCTCAACAAGAGCATAAGAAAATTCCTCA
Source organism: Arachis duranensis (assembly GCF_000817695.3). NCBI lineage: Eukaryota > Viridiplantae > Streptophyta > Magnoliopsida > Fabales > Fabaceae > Arachis > Arachis duranensis. The sequence continues at coordinate 45,988,119 of NC_029780.3, forward strand.
TGAAATCCCTGAGATGCCTCAAGGGATACATTTTCTCCACACAACTATTGGGAGCAACTAAGGATAAGAGCACCAAAAGCACTAAGGGTGGAGCAACAAAGGCAAGGAAGAGACATTGAGGAGCTCAAGCACTCCATAGGATCTTCAAAGAGGAAGAACTAGCCACCATCACTAAGGTGGACCCGTTCTTTAATTTCCTTGTTCTTATTTTTTTCTATTTTTCGACTTTATGCTTTATGTGTTATCCATGTTTGTGTCTTCACTACATGATCATTAGTGTCTAGTGTCTATGCTTTAAAGCTATGAATAATTTCATGAGTCCTTCACCTCTCGTAAATGAAAAATGTGCTTAATTACAAAAGAACAAGAAGTACTTGGATTTCAAATTTTATCTTGAAATTAGTTTAATTATTTTGATGTAGTGGCAATACTTTTTGTTTTCTGAATGAATGCTTGAACAGTGCATATTTTTTATAGTGAAGTTTATGAATGTTAAAATTGTTGGCTCTTGAAAGAATGATGAACAAAGAGAAATGTTATTGATAATCTGAAAAATCATTGATCGGGGTAAAACTTGTCTCTCAACAAATTCCCATTAGGCAAGTGTACCGAATTTGTCATCAAGTAAAAACTCACAATAGAGTGAGGTCAAATCCCACAGGGATTGATTGATCAAGCAACTTTAATTAGAGGAATGATCTAGTTGAGCGAATCCATGAATAGAGTTGATAATTGCAGAAATTAAAATGGCAGGAAAGTAAATGACTGAAAGTAAATAGC
>NC_029780.3:45989204-46024685 GCF_000817695.3 Arachis duranensis
GCTTTCAAGTAAAATCAAAAGGAAAGATAGAAGAAGAATAAGAAAATTAGTATTGATCCATCAAATTACAACAGAGCTCCCTAACCCAATGAAAGGGGTTTAGTTGTTCATAGCTCTAGAAATCAAAATCAAAGATGGAGAATACATGATAAAGCTAGAATTGCAAAGAAAGTAAATACAAAGAGTAGTTCTCTTTCCTAGCTCCTCCCCCAAAAGCTCCTCTCTATTTCAAAACTACTCCTATATATACTACTCTTCTCAGCTTCTAGTTAGCTCTTCAAGTCTTGGGCCTCTGAATCTTTGAGCTTGAAGCAGTTCCTTTCTTCAATTGGGCTTGGCTTACTTGCAGAGAGAAAGTGTGAAGTGGGCAGAGACTTTAGATCAAGACGTTAGGGGTGTTTAACATTTAGTGAAAATACAAGTTCGAGAATGTTAGTGACACTTAACATTGTCACTAACGTTGCCATGCACCCCTTTGCCTCACGTTAGAGCCCACGTTAACTGGGTTAACGTGGCTTTTAACGTTGCCTTGTTAGCCTTCGAGAACGTTAGTGACACTCAACATTGTCACTAACGTTCAAGTGTGCCCCTTCTTGCTTCACGTTAAAGATCACGTTAACTAGGTTAACGTGGCTTCTAACGTGGCTTTTGCCAACCTTCGAGAACGTTAGTGACACTCAACATTGTCACTAACGTTCAAGTGTGCCCCTAGGTCTGACGTTAGAGTTCACGTTAACTGGGTTTACGTGGCTTCTAACGTGGCCATTCTTAGCCATCCCAACGTTAGTGACAATGTTGAGTGTCACTAACGTTGGCTCATTCTTCATTCCTCATCGTTAGCTTCCACGTTAACCAAGTTAACGTGAAGGTTAACGTGGCTCTTGGGGGTTGTGTGGTTGCTCCAACGTTAGTGACAATATTGAGTGTCACTAGCGTTGTCGACAACTCTGCATCTCTTACGTTAGCTCCCACGTTAACCAAGTTAACGTAGGAGTTAACGTGGCTCTTTGCACCTTAGGCCAACGTTAGTGACAATGTTGAGTGTCACTAACGTTGGCTCAACTTCTCTTCTCCACGTTAGAGTTCACGTTAACTTAGTTAACGTGACTCTTTAACGTGGGCATTGATGGGTTTTGAGAGTGTTTTTGGCAATCACTTTTCTCCTTAACTTTGCAAGTTACCTCCCATTCCTTGCTTCCTTTGTTCCTGAAATCAGGCAATAGAGTGCATCAAAGTTCTAGTCCAAGTCATGGGTAATGCAATATACAATTTTGTCATTAAAATCATGCAAAATCCTCATGAAATAATGTAAAATGCACAATGTATGCTTGAATCAAGGTCCGAGTGAATATCTGCCCAAAACTAACTTATTTCCTAAGAAAATGCATGAAATTACCTAAAAATAGTAAAGAAAAGGTCAGTGAAACTGGCCAAAATGCCTTGGCATCACAACACCAAACTTAAAGCTTGCTTGTCCCTAAGCAAGTACTGGAACAAGAGAATGATGAATGGAATCTCTAGAGAAATGAATCATTCTTGTGGAAGTCATATTACTGATTTTATGGTGGTTTCATGCATAGCAACTTAGGTTCATCCCACTACTGGCTTTCAGACCTTTATCATCTCCTAAAATACCCACTTTGTTATATCCCATGAGACCTTTATTTATTGATCCTTTTGTTGTTATTTCAAGGGCTTATTTGTGTTTTCAGGCTAAGTGTTTTGTAAGGGGGCAACTCTTTAGGATAAGCTTTCAGCCAACACTCCCGAACCAGTTGGTTCAAGGTGCTAGGTGTTGAAGCACCCCTAAGGACTTACTTGCTCAAGTCTCTCCTCCATACATACACACCACATGCATATAGTTTATTTATTTTCTTTCCTTGAGACCTTGGTGTCCAGCACCTCTTTGGGTTACTAAATGCTCTGTGGTGAGGGTTACTCTTGATAGTGGATTTTCAGCTGATAATCCCGGGTTAGTTAACCCAAGTTACCAGGTGATGAAGCACCCCAAAGAGCTTATTCCTCCAAGTAGATCCCTCACATAGGAGCACCACAGACACATGTCTTAGGGTAAACCCTTGGTGCCTAGCCTTATTGCTTACTCTTTTTCTTTTGTTTTTCACTTCCCTTGTTCTTTCCCTTTTCTCTTATTAGGATCTTGTTGTTATCTTAGTCTCATGGGTATATCAAAAGTAAAGCATTCAGGATAGATAGTTGTCATCCTAACCTTATGGTAGAACCAACTTAGCTAACTTATGACTACCCCCAAAGATTCATGAATGCACTTTCACATTATGAACTCTACTCTGGTCTTTTAAAACATAAAACATTCTCTTTTAATTTGATTTAAAAGACAAGCATACAATAAGTAAAGATACGAATGCAGTAACATAAAGGCTAGCAGGCACTAACTTCTTAATTTGAAAACTTAGAATGCATAATTGAAAGTTGTTTAGCTACTATGGAGGCATGTTCTATTTCATACAAGATCCTCCTTATTTATGATATAAACTAAAAACCAAGAAAGAAGCTCCACCACCTTTTACTAATGTGGTTGCTCATGCTCCCCTCCATGCTTGTCCTCTTGGTGCTTTTCTTGAGTGCTTGTGCTCCCACTCCCTTTTCCTTTTCCAAGTAGTTTCTTCCAGAACCCAGCATCTTCCATCTTTTTCTTCAGAGTTTCCTTCTGCTGTTTCACCTTCCCTTCTTCTCGTTCAACAAACTCTTTTTGGACCTTCTCATAGGTGGGAATGGCATAATGTAGGTGGTGCATATTATCAGACATGTAACTCAATCTGGCTTGAGTGTTTACACTGAACTCCTCTCTATGCAGCTGCCTTCCTTCATTCAGCACGTTAAACTCATTGAATGATTTCATCTGAGCTAATTGCCGCTGGTTGAGCTCTTGAAGACGTTTATCTTGATGCTCTTGCCTCTCTGTTACTCGGTGTAAGGCTTGAGTGAGTTAGGAGTATTGCTCCTGTTGCTGCTCTGTGTGTTGTCTCTACCACTCTTCTTGTTGCTTTATCTATTTGGACTGCATGGCGAGTATTTGTTCTTGTCCCTCCATATGTCTCATCCCCAAATCTTCAATGGCATGTAAAATATGACTCATATTGAGGTTGGCTGGGTTGTGTTGCTCTTCTTGTTGGTACTCTTCCTGATGATATTCCTCTTGATGAACTTCTTCCTAGGCTCTGTGCCTTCCTATATGTGGCCTTCTTAGTTGTTGAGCAGGTGAGGTATGGACCATGCACTCACGTGTGACCGGCCTCCCTGGGTTCACCCAGTCTGGACTGCTGTCCTCAAATACTACCTTAGCCTTGTTGCACAAGCGGAGAATTGTGCTGGGGTACCAAATCCTGGCACCTGACTCAACTTTCTCAACTGACTCTTGAATCCCTTCGGTAATAAGCTCATGCACATTGATTTCCCCACCTAGTACTAAGCATTGCACCATAGTGGCTCGGTTGATGTTAACTTCTGAATTATTAGTAGCCGGTAGGATAGACCTTCTTACAAGCTCGAACCACCCCTTGGCCTCAGGGTGAAGGTCTCCCCTTTTTATGAATTTTGGTCTCCCATCAGAGTACCTCTCCCAGTCAGCTGCTATGACACAGATATCTGATGCTATCTCTGAGATTTCATCCTTATCGGGGCTTCTACTTATCCTTGACTGATAACTCTCCTCGTCAAAATAAGGGAATTTCAGTTGAAGAGCTCTTATTATGGCATTTGGGCTGAAGTCTACTTCTCTTCCTCTCACAAAGCTTTTGTAGGTGGGGGCTTTGATCTTCTCCTCTCTAACTACATTTGCATAAAACTCTTTGATGAGGTTGCCATTGATCTTACCTTCTGGACTGGTGAGCAATTGCCATCCTCTCTGTTCGATTTTTCTCAAAATCTGTGGTGATTCATTGGCATTGATTTGAAAGATTAACTCTGGCAATATCTTTCTGGCCCTTATCCTCTCGAATTCTCGTTCATGGAAGGCTGTCTTGAATCTCTTCTCGTCAAAAGGGACACTTTCCATGGGTTCCTTTCTCTTTTGCCTCTTCGAGCTTGATGATGCCATGACTTGAATTGTTGTTTTGGGGTGGGTTGAGGCTTCGGATAGAATAAGAGTGGGTTGGTTAAAACAGAGTGTGATGAAGGGTTTAGTGTACCAACAGAAGTGTGAAGAGTGGGGATTTGAATGTAAGGAGTGAGCATGCACTAAGGTTCACTTATATAGGAAAAATCATGAGTGCATGAAGGGTGTGGATTGCACGAATGTTTCCTTGATGGACGGGTGGGGTTGCATACGAAGGGAAGACAAGGATCATCACTTGATGGGGAATGTTGGTTCGGTCTTCAAGATTCTCCTTCTTTCAATGTTGCATGGCAACATTTCCCATGCCTTCCTTGTTGGGACAAGTGTATGGTTCTCTTCGTGAAGTGGCCGAGCATCCCCCATTAAATTGTCTCATCAATCCTCATCAATGCTTACTTTCCTTCCCTATAAAGATAAAATAAGAAAAGTAAGAACGGATATTAAAATGAAACAAAATTGCTTCACCCTTTACGGCTAGAATAAAATAAAGTAAAAATAATACTTGTTTATTCTTGAATTCCAACTAACTAACTAACTGTGTATCTTCATATGCACATTGGTGGCACCCTAGGGTGACACCAAACTTAGTTTGGAGCACTGTGATGAAAAGTTGTGTTCAAAGCTTTAAGAATAATGCTTTGAACACCAAACTTGTTCTTTACTATATTCTGCATATAAAAATTTCACACGTGTTTGTAGATTTTTGGTTGGAATTCATGAATATTGATTTATTCACTACTTCTGAAAGCATGTAAAACATGGGTTGCCTCCCATGAAGCGCTTCTTTAGCGTCACTAGCCTGACGTTACCCCCTTATTATGGTGGTTGGTAATGCTTGAAGTCTTCTCCTCTGGCAGTGGACTTGTATCCGTTGGTTGTATCAATGATCTATACGTGCTCCAAGGAGAGAACTCTGTTGATGGTGAAGACCTTAGGTAGCTGAGATGGTACAGTAGGGAGATTAGGGGGGATATCTGTGAAATAGGCTGAGACTACTTTATCCCCTGGAGCGAAATCTTCCGTAGGGATCTTCTTGTTCCGCCACCCCCTTGGTACCTTCTTCTTTGTCCCTGGTGCTGTTTTCTTACTCTTGGTGGCTTCCTTTTTTGATGAGCCTTTGTTGCTGCCTTCACTTGCTTCTGGTGGCTTAGGTTCCTCCAATTTTTCCTTGACCTATGGCACTTGCTGCTCGCCTTGTCCATCAACCCAGTGAATCTCAGAATGGGCTGGTTGTGCTCCAATGCTTGCTTCTTCCATTAGTATCTCATGATGATCTTTGCTCAGTTCTTTGTCCTCTTCATCTTTTTCTAGTGAGAATTTGAAAACATTGAAGCTCAGTTGTTCATCATGGATCCTTAATATTAGCTACCCTTTCTCCATATCTATGAGTGCTCTAGCAGTAGCTAGAAATGGTCTCCCCAATATGATTGGGTGTTGGTGACTCTTTTCCATGTCCAGGATGACAAAGTCTGTTGGGAGAAAGTATTTTCCAACTTTGAGCAACACGTTTTCCACCACTCCTACCGCTTGCTTTTGAGTCTTGTCAGCCATCCTTATGATTACATCTGTAGGTAGTATCTCATTGATCTGCAGCCTTTTTACCAGGGATAGGGGTATTAAGTTGATGCTTGTTCCCAAATCGCAAAGTGCTCTATCAAAATTTGTTTCCCCTATAGCACAAGGGACATGAAAACTCCCTGGGTCTTTTCTTTTCGCAGGCAATTGTGTTTGAATGAGGGTGTTGCAATCCTTGTTCATCACTATAGTCTGGCCCTCCTTGAGTGAGCTCTTCCTGGGAAGTAGTTCCTTCATATACTTGATGAATGCTGGCATTTGCTGAATGACCTTGATGAATGGTATGTTCACATTCAAAGATGCAAACGAGTCTAAGAACCTTGAGTACATTCTCTTTCCCACAGCACCCTTTAGCAGTTAAGGAAATGGTGCGTATAGTCTCAGCAGCTCCTGTTGTGAGATTTCTGGTTCTTGTTGGTCTTTCTTCTCCTTCTCTACTAAGGTATTTTCAAGTTGTTCTGATAGCTTGCTTGGCTTGTCTTCAGTCTCCTTGTCATTTGTATTGACCATATTGCAATCCTCCCATCTTACTTTCTTCGTTTCACCTCTCGGATTCTTCTCCGTGTCACTTGGGAAGCTATCAGTGGGTCTGGGAATCTTCTCAGACAAATATCCCACTTGGAATTCTAGCTTTTTGATTGCTTCCCCTTGATTCTTCATATTGGCTCTCACCTCCTCTTTGAACACCTTATAGTCTTGAATGTCTTTGCATATGCTTTCAAGTAAGGTTTCAATCTTAGAGATTCTGTCATCAAATGATGGTATGTTGGGGGTAGAGGTAGAAGGGTGAGATGTATTGATGTGGTTTTGTGGGTATGTCCTCTGTGTGAATTGTTGGGGAGCTGTGTTGTTGTTGGAGTTGTGACGTCTTTGATCTTGGCCTTGGTCTTGTTGATTACCCCACCCAAAGTTTGGGTGATTCCTCCATCTAGGGTTGTAGGTCTTGGAGTATGGATCATGGTTGTGTTTATGTGAATTCCCAATGTAGTTGGCTTGCTCCTGAGTGCCTTCTTCCTCTTCACTTGCTTCCTCTTGAGTTGAAGTGGTGATCGCTGCTACTTGACTTCTCTCCATCTTCTTGGTGAGGTCAGCTAGCTGCTTGGTGATGAGCTTATTTTGAGACAGCAGAGCATCTACATTGTTCAGCTCCATTACCCCTCTAGTGCTCCCTCTTTCGGAAGCATAGAAGTAGTCATTCTCAGCTACAGTTTCAATGACATCTATGGTTTCCTCAATGGTCTTCTTCTTGTTCAAAGAACCTCCGGATGAATGGTCTACGGCCTTCTTTGATTCATATGGCAGTCCTTCATAAAAGATGTGCAGCTGCACCCATTCATTGAACATATCAGATGGACATCTCCTTGCAAGGCGTTTTCAATGTATTCATACAGAAAGGCTGACATAGATGTTATGGGTTAGCGGAATCTTTTTCCCGTGTTCCATATTTCTTCTTTTCTGAATCCCTTCCGTAAAGGAGCCGAATGAAACAAAAGTTTCACGTTCGGTTTTGAATTAGAGACGTTAAAAAAAAAAAAGATAAATAAACTCTCCTTTGGAAAAGACTCCAACCACTTGGTTGCCTTGTCTCTGAGAGAGAATGGGAACAACAACAGTCTATAGGCGTCACATATTCTCAGGAAGGTGTTTAAGTGTTGGTTGGGGTCTTCTTGGACACCTCCTCCGAACGAGCAATTGTTCTGAACAAGGGTGATGAGCTGTGGCTTTAGTTCAAAGTTGTTGGCATGGATGGTTGGTTTTTGGATGCTACTTCCGCAGTTCCGTGGATTTGGATTAATGTAAGAGCCTAAAACTCTTCTCTCTTGCCCAACATGGTTTGCTGCACCTTCTCTGGCATGATTATGCACCTCCTCCTCATGATGGTTCTCCATGTCCTCCTCCATGTTTATCTCTAAGTTCTCCTCTTCTTCTTCTTCACCAACAACCTTCTTCCCTCTTGCTTCCCTCTTTAATCTCAGGAAGGTCTTCTCAGGTTCAAATTCAAAGGAGGTTAAAGCTCCTCTTCTTCTACCTGTCATACAATCAGTAGAGCACACAAGCAAGAGCAAAGTGAAGAAATCACTCTTGTTAAGATTGATGTTAGTGCGAGTGATGTAATTTATCAAACAGTTAGTAGATTAGTTGAACAGAAATGTAAATAACCAAGGAAATAATAAAAAAATAATAATAAAAGAAAATTGCTAAGACTAGAAGTAAATAACATAACGAAATAAACAAAGCAAAAGAAAATTTCTCAATCTAGTTATCCTCCAATTTAGTAATTGTCAATACAAAACCAATCCCCAGCAACGGCGCCATAAACTTGATGTCCTGAAAATTGTCTCTCAACTATTTTCTACCAACAAGTGCACCGGATTGTCATCAAGTAAAAACTCACTATAGAGTGAGGTCGAATCCCACAGGGATTGGTTGGTTGAGAAACTTTAATTGGAAAAGTGTTCTAGTTGAATGAAATCAAAATTGAATTGGTGTTGCAGAATGTAAATTAGCACGAAACTTAAAATGCAAGAAATATAAATGAACAGGAATTAAATTGCAGAATAATAACAGCAAAAACTTAAATTGCAAGTAATTAAAGTGCAAAAGCTTAAATTGCAAGAAATTAAATAGGAATGGGGATTAAGCATGAAATAAAATAACAGAATGTAAACAGAATGGGTAAAATCAGAATAGGGAGTTCATTGGGTTTCAGGAGATATTGAACTCTCTGGATCAAATCATTTTCATCTCTTTCTCAATCAATGCATTCATTGACAATTAGTATTGATCCATCAAATTACAACAGAGCTCCCTAACCCAATGAAAGGGGTTTAGTTGTTCATAGCTCTAGAAATCAAAATCAAAGATGGAGAATACATGATAAAGCTAGAATTGCAAAGAAAGTAAATACAAAGAGTAGTTCTCTTTCCTAGCTCCTCCCCCAAAAGCTGCTCTCTATTTCAAAACTACTCCTATATATACTACTCTTCTCAGCTTCTAGTTAGCTCTTTAAGTCCTGGGCCTCTGGATCTTTGAGCTTGAAGCAGTTCCTTTCTTCAATTGGGCTTGGCTTACTTGCAGAGAGAAAGTGTGAAGTGGGCAGAGACTTTAGCTCAAGACGTTAGGGGTGTTTAACATTTAGTGAAAATACAAGTTCGAGAACGATAGTGACACTTAACATTGTCACTAACGTTGCCATGCACCCCTTTGCCTCACATTAGAGCCCACGTTAACTGGGTTAACGTGGCTTTTAATGTTGCCTTGTTAGCCTTCGAGAACGTTAGTGACACTCAACATTGTCACTAACGTTCAAGTGTGCCCCATCTTGCTTCACGTTAAAGCTCATGTTAACTAGGTTAATGTGGCTTCTAACGTGGCTTTTGCCAACCTTCGAGAATGTTAGTGACACTCAACATTGTCACTAATGTTCAAGTGTGCCCCTAGGTCTCATGTTAGAGTCCACGTTAACTGGGTTAACGTGGCTTCTAACGTGGCCTCTAACGTGGCCATTCTTAGCCATCCCAACGTTAGTGACAATGTTGAGTGTCACTAACGTTGGCTCATTCTTCATTCCTCATCGTTAGCTTCCACGTTAACCAAGTTAACGTGAAGGTTAACGTGGCTCTTGGGGGTTGTGTGGTTGCTCCAACGTTAGTGACAATGTTGAGTGTCACTAGCGTTGTCGACAACTCTCCATCTCTTACGTTAGCTCCCATGTTAACCAGGTTAACGTGGGAGTTAACGTGGCTTTTTGCACCTTAGGCCAACGTTAGTGACAATGTTGAGTGTCACTAACGTTGGCTCAACTTCTCTTCTCCACGTTAGAGTTCACGTTAACTTAGTTAACGTGACTCTTTAACGTGGGCATTGATGGCTTTTGAGAGTGTTTTTGGCAATCACTTTTCTCCTTAACTTTGCAAGTTACCTCCCATTCCTTGCTTCCTTTGGTCCTGAAATCAAGCAATAGAGTGCATCAAAGTTCTTGTCCAAGTCATGGGTAATGCAATATACAATTTTGTCATTAAAATCATGCAAAATCCTCATGAAATAATGTAAAATGCACAATGTATGCTTGAATCAAGGTCTGAGTGAATATCTGCCCAAAACTAACTTATTTCCTAAGAAAATGCATGAAATTACCTAAAAACAGTAAAGAAAAGGTCAGTGAAACTGGCCAAAATGCCCTGGCATCAATTATGAAATTGATTCTTGAAGCCAATAGCCCTTTAAACCAAAAGGCAATGGTAAAAAGGATCCAAGGCTTTGAGCATTAATGGATAGGAGGGCCCAAGGAATAAAATCCAGGCCTAAGCGGCTAAATCAAGCTGTCCATAACCATGTGCTTGTGTCATGAAGGTCCAAGTGAAAAGCTTGAGACTGAGTGGTTAAAGTCGTGATCCAAAGCAAAAGAGTGTGCTTAAGAACTCTGGACACCTCTAATTGGGGACTTTAGCAAAGCTAAGTCACAATCTAAAAGGGTTCACCCAATTATGTGTCTGTGGCATTTATGTATCCGGTGGTAATATTGGAAAACAAAGTGCTTAAGGTCACCCCCAACGACTCATAAAGTAGCTGTGTTCAAGAATCAACGTACTGAACTAGGAGAATCAATAACACTATCTGAAATTCTGAGTTCCTATAGATGCCAATCATTCTGAATTTCAAAGGATAAAGTGAGATGCCAAAACTGTTCAGAAGCAAAAAGCTACTAGCCCCGCTCATCTAATTAGGACTAAGTTTCATTGATATTGTGAGATTCATTGTATATTCTCTTCTTTTTATCCTATTTGATTTTCAGCTACTTGGGGACAAGCAACAATTTAAGTTTGGTGTTGTGATGAGCAGATAATTTATACGCTTTTTGGCATTGTTTTTACATAGTTTTTAGTATATTTTTATTAATTTTTAAGAAAAATTCACATTTCTGGACTTTACAATGAGTTTGTGTGTTTTTCTGTGATTTCAGGTATTTTCTAGCTGAAATTGAGGGACTTGAGCAAAAAATCTGATTCAGAGGCTGAAAAAGGACTACTGATGCTGTTGGATTCTGACCTCCCTGCACTCGAAATGGAATTTTTGGAGCCACAGAAGCCTAAATGGCGCGCTCTCAATTGCGTTGGAAAGTAGACATCCAGGGCTTTCTAGAAATATATAATAGTTCATACTTTGCTCGAGTTTTGACGACGCAAACTGGCATTTAAATGCCAACTTCCTGTCCTATTTTGGCGTTAAACGCCAGAAACAAGTTACAAGCTAGAGTTAAACACCCAAAACAGGCTACAAACTAGCATTTAACTCCAAGAGAAGTCTCTACACGTGAAAGCTTCAATGCTCAGCCGAACCACACACCAAGTGGGCCCAGAAGTGGATTTCTGCATCATTTACTTATTTCTGTAAACCCTAGTAACTAGTCTAGTATAAATAAGACTTTTTACTATTGTATTTTAATGCTGGGATATGTGGATGTTTAGTCCTTAGACTTGGAGGCTGGCCATTCGGCCATGCCTGGACTATCATTACTTACGTATTTTCAAAGGAGGAATTTCTACACACCATAGATTAAGGTGTGGAGCTCTACTGTTCCTCGACTATTAATGTAAAGTACTACTGTTTTCTATTTAATTCATGCTTATTCATGTTCTAAGATATCCATTCGCACACAAGAACATGATGAATGTGATGATTATGTGACGCTCATCATCATTCTCAACCTATGAATGCGTGCCTGACAAACACTCCCGTTCTACATGCAAATGAGCTTGAATGCATATCTTTTAGCCTTCTGGTTCACGATCAGAGTCTTCGTGGTATAAGCTAGAATCAATTAGCAACATTCTTGAGATCTGGAAAGTCTAAACCTTGTCTGTGATATTCCAAGTAGGATCTGGGATGGGATGACTGTGACAAGCTTCAAATTCGCAAGTGTTGGGCGTAGTGACAGACGCAAAAGGATCAATGGATCCTATTCAAACATGAGTGAGAACCGACAGATGATTAGTCATGCATTGACAGCACATTTGGACCCATTTCACTGGAAGGACAGACGGTAGCCATTGACAATGGTGATCCACAACATACAGCTTACCATAGAAAGGAGTATGAAGGATTGGATGAAGGTAGTAGGAAAGTAGAGATTCAAAAGGAATAACGCATCTCCATACGCTTATCTGAAATTCCCACTAATGAATTACATCAGTATCTCTATCTTTATTTTATGTTTATTTATCTTTTAATTATCAAAACTCCATAACCATTTGAATCTGCCTGACTGAGATTTACAAGATGACCATAGCTTGCTTCAAGCCAACAATCTCCGTAGGATCGACCCTTACTCACGTAAGGTTTATTACTTGGACGACCTAGTACACTTGCTGGTTAGTTGTGCGAAGTTGTGAAAAAGGGTTGAGATTACAATTGTGCGTACCAAGTTATTAGCGCCATGGGGATCACAATTTCGTGCACCAGTGCACCATCCGAGTTCAACACGCCAAAACTCCATGAATTCCTCAAGTAAGGCATAGTTATTCCCCAAGTTAGGCGTGGATCCTAGTGAAGCCAAGTGGTCCCCACGCTTACAAGGCACGCACGTATTGTTAATTAATTCTGATTTAAATTTAAATTTTATTTTAAAATAGGAAAAGATATTATTTTAATTTTAGAAAATAGATTTTAAATTAAGTAGAATTAGATATAAAAAGAAGAAACTTTTCTTCTGGGGATTATTCCATCTCATCCCAAAAATTCGCAGTTTACCAGAATCCTAGTTTTCACTCTTTTCCATGAGCAACTAAACCTCCACTGTTAAGGTTAAGAGCTCCGTCTATTGTATGAATTGGTTCTATTCCTTGTTTTTTTTCTATTTTAATTTATGTACTGATTTATATTTCAATAATTGTTTTCATTCTTTATTTTATGAAATTGGGTAGAACGGAAGTATGACCCTCTTTCTAATTGAGTTCTTGTATAACTTAGAAAAGCTCTTTACTTGAACAACAACATATTCTCCTAAATTTCTAATTATCTAGATTTAATTGGATACGTGACATATAATCCTCTTATATTTGGGTAATTAGGATTTCTGTGGCATATAACTAGAATTGAACTTCACCCTCTAATTAGAATTAATTGACCAAGGAATTGGCGGTTGATAAATTTTAGAGGAGACTAAAAAGGTCTAAGGAATTAGGGTTTAGTCATATATAGTTTGTCATGAATTAAATCTTGCATGATTAAAATAGTTAGTAAGAGAAGTCAATCAGGAAAATAGATAACTCTAAAGCTTTAACTGTTTCTCTATATATTATTCTCAACTTATTTATTGCCTTTCTTCTGATATTCTGAATTTACTGTTTAATGCAATTGAGACCCAAACACTCTTTTCTGTTTGTCTAACTAAGTAATTTAATCAACCATTGTTTCTTAGTCCATCAATCCTCGTGGGATCGACCCTCACTCACCTGAGGTATTACTTGGTACGACCTGGTGCACTTGCCGGTTAGTTTGTGGTTGTAAATACCGTACCAACTGGTTGGTTAGATTGTGGTGGATTGAGGGCTGATTAGTTATGCTTGGGTCGAAGGCCGTGATTAATTATACTTGGGCCGAAGACCAAGAATGATTTATTTTTAAGGTTTAGTAAAGTATAAAAAATTAAGTTAGTTTAGCATAGACTTAATGAACCTATGCTTAGAACAAGTTGGTCATTCATACAGTTTAGAAAACTTTTAAGATTTTTATAAGAAAAAAATATGAATTTGGATTTTTCTTCCAGGCTTAGCTTGTCAAATGCCAGTTTGAACAAAATGTCAGCTAAGCTTCCTATATCTACTAGAGTTCTATGAAGGTTTGCAATGGCTAAAATAATTGTTATTACGATTGGATTATCATGCCCAAGTACTATACATTAAGCATCCTCTTTAGTGAAAGTTAGCGTGGGTAGATCGAGTGTTTCCCCGACTTCCCCAGATTGGCTGACCTGATAGACTTCCTTCAAGTGTTGTTTGCGAGAGTACTTGGTTGTTCCTCCCCCTCCAAAACCACCAGCGATAGTTCGGATATGTCTTTTAGGGGTCCTTTGTGGTTTTCCCGTCTTCCTTTGTCCTCTTCATCTCTTTTCCTCTTGTTGGTTTCGCTTGACTTCCCAGCAAGGTATCTATCCAAGCACCCTTGTCGGGCCAACTTTTCAATCACATTCTTTAAATTGTAGCAATCATTGGTGGAATGGACGTAAATTTTGTAATATTCACTATATTCTACCCGACTTCTGCCCTTCTTGCTCCAAATTGGCCTGTGGGGGTGGTATTTTCCAATATGGCGTATCTCTTTGAAAACGTCGACCAGGGATACTTGCAACAGAGTACAGGAATGGTATTTTTGAAACTTGTCCAAGTTGTATTCTTTTTACTTCTTTGATTCCTTTTCTTTTCCCGAGGTTGATATTGGGTGCTTGACCCTGATGTAGGCTTCCTCAACTATGTGATTTTCTCCAAATTAATATAATTTTTTTTACCCATTTTTGTAGCTCATAAAGTGAGGTGTGGTGTTATTTTGATATGGATTATGAGAATGGACCTTTCTTGAGGCCATTGACGAGCCCCATGGTAACTGCTTCGGTGGGCAAATTTTGGAAGAATTTCCAAAGTTAGGGTAGTTCCTCCATCCAGAGTTGTAAATTTTGGAGAATGGGTCATTGTGTGGTGGCCTAGAGAAATCTTTCATGGAGTTCACTTGTTCAACAGAGGGTTGGTCATAGTGAGTAGCTCACAACCTTCACTTTGATGGGCTCCTCCACTGATGTCACAGGTGATGCTTTGTGTTCTCACTACTGAAACTTGTATGTGCCCTAATTGTTTACACATTGTTTAGATATAATATGGAAAATGAGAGGAAAGAAAATAGAAGAAAAAATAAATTTTTTATGTGTTGTTTGGATGAAGAGAAAATAAATTGAAAGAAAATAGAGGAAAAAATTTCTTTTGTTTCGATCGAAGGAAAAGTAAGAAGAGAGAAAATTATAATAGAGTAAAATTACATTAATACCCTTACCAAAATTATATACAAATTATAATTTATTAATGCATTTAAATCATTTTCCCAATAGAAAAAAGTCATCCAAATTAGTTTTCAAGATTTCAACATATTATCTTTATTAACAAATAATATTTTTTTCAATTATCCTTCTCTATTGTCTTTTAAATATCATAAATGAAAAGTATCTCTGTTTCTTTAATATATACAAATAAATAATTTTATAAATAAATAATAAAAATTACTCATAGGTAACATCATTAATTTCTTTAATTATATTTAAGAAAAAGTGTCACTAAATCGTCTTTAAAAAATAAAATATTAATATCAAAAGTGGTTAGCATTTCTTTTTTACTACATGCGTCGGAAAACCATATACAAAACACCAAACGTGTATCAATGATTGGGACTCCAGGAGAATAATATTTTATCACCATACAAAACTTTCAAAAAGGTTAGTTCTTCATAGTTAGAGTCATCAGCATACACCTACTTCCAAAAAATCGATTCTACGTAGCTAAAGCCATCTAAACACATCTACTTCAAAAAAAGAAAATTTTTCCTAGTTAAAAATATTAACACCTGATCCATTTCTGCTTGTACTAAGTAGTATACTCGTTGTTTCCAAACATTTTCATCTATTATGATTCCTGCATAAGCATATACAATAAATATAAATTAACACAGAGTTGATAATAATAAATTATTTTTTCAACATTTTTCGATCAAACAAACAATTACCCTCAAAGTATCAACAAAAAGTGATTTGTAACCATGTGTTAACATAAATAAAACAAAAAATGATATCTTATTCAAATACATGGACATATACTCATACTTTACAACAATAAAAAATACACAATCAATTGTTAAAAACTATAACCTCAAATTAACCAGAAATTAAGTGCGTATAAAAAATTATACCTGTTATGGTAAATATTTTCTAGAAGTACTATATCTCTTAAGCGAACACCAGCAGCAATCATGAAATGAGAAAGAGCATCTAGTCACATTTCAAGTGGTATACCAAAAAGTTGGCGCTTTTTCTGCTCATTTTCACATAAAAATTGATAACATTGCATCCGACGTGAAAATTGATAACATTACATCCGATATGAACCTACCAAATCCAATTCAGTCAACATATCCCATACATATGATGCGTTGTAAAGGTGAGGCCTATTTTGTTGCATGATAGTTAACCCATTTTTCAACAATTACAACTTGTCTTTTAATTAATGAGACTTGTTTTTCGGCAACCAAAATATGCCAAGATAATTATCCTCTTTTACATCATCGGCCATAGTAGTAATTCCCAACGTAACTTTTTCATACTGTGCCTCCAAAAAATATTCATAGGAGCCTTACGCTTTGTATCTCTTGAAGTTGAAGTCCCTCCTAATTGATTTGGATAACTCTGAGGAGCACTTGGTGAATCTAAATTAACAGAAAATATAGGGGTATCAAGTCCCATGTTAACATCTATGTCAGAAAATCAAATATTTTCAAATGAGTCATTCAAGTCAATGGGATTTCTATCAAGTTATTGAATCCTTTCTCGTGAAGTAGTAGCCCCTTTACCAGTAGCTCTATCAGCTTCGAAAAACTCCTTCAAAGTATCATAATGCTTAATTTGCATTTTTTCCATTTTTCTGCATGTGATTTCTCCTATATAAAGAAATGAAATTATGTTATGACTAACTTCATCAATAGTATAAGTAATAAAAGCAAATTTTAATTTACCTTAATAAAGTCTTGCCATACTTCTTCTTTAGCTTCAAACTTTCTAGTAAGAGGATTATATGCAAATCCACTTAAGTGATGAAATAAGTCATATGCCATAGAAAAATGATCTTTCAACATCTTCATTCTATTCTTGATGTGGTTCTTTGTTATATGCAGACCCATTACTATGCTCAAAGTCTTCACAACATTGGCATATGCTTCAGTTATCCACAAGCCATCGTGTTTATTACCTTTTAATGCTTCTACTGCTAATGCATTCAAAATAACTTCATCCATATCATTAGACCATCTTAAGTTGTCTTTAGAAGGTTGATTAGCTTCTCTTGTTTTAATTCCTTTATTTGGCATTATTTAACCTGTAACATTTTCTTATAAAATCCAATTAAATAATCCCGACGATAAACTACACACACACACACACACAAACACATATATGAAACATATAATCACTCATAATTTTTTATACACATTACACATTTCAACTGCAATGTTATCTCGTAATAATGCTGCATGCCTATATTCCTCATCACGTTGTTGTTTTGATTGTAATCTATCTATGTTACATTCTTGTAGCAATTTTCGGTCAATCGGATTAATTATAGACTGATCAACATCGAAACTCATAAAAAGTTATGCAATATATAACATGCAAAAAAAAATGTCTCTCATACTTTCAATTGAATAATAAGGTTCAGTGTCACCAGCTATAATTGGGAATATTTTTGTTAGAACTCCGAAATATCTTTCAATGACATTTTTTAATGAAGAATGTCAGTGGTTGAATAGTTCTTTAAGATTTTGTGGCTCACATACTGAATACTCTTTCAAGTGATACCAAACACCTCTATATAGTGTAAGTATCACAGGCTTTAGCATAACTCCAGCATCGCCTAGATAAAGTTTTGCTACAACAGTTGCATACAAAAATTAAAGCATAACATACTATGACTATGAATTTAACTTTTTGAGGATGATTTTATAAATTACACTATCATAGACCTTTGAGAATTTGAAGTGACTATTCCCTACTTAAAGCATCTTTCAAAATTCTTGAGTCAGAGGCAGTTCCTTCCCAACCAGACAACATATAAGTGAATTTCAAATCAAATCCATAGGTAGCTACAACATGTTGTGTCGGGTGATCTTTTCTTTCGCAAAAACGCGAGGATTCCACCCTTAGTACCTTCACACTACTATGAGTTTTATTTATGACTCCAATGCAGTCCTCTTTTGAAAAGTATATTGACATATTAACATAATAGTTTTATAATTATTTCATTGACAATAATTTGTCACTAAGTAAATTAAAAGAGTTATTACCTTAAAATACGGATAGAATTGACTATTATTAAGAATTTCATAAGGAACATCCTTACCAGATGGTTGCTTGAAAAAGTCTCCCTCTAACAATAGAATAGTATGTAGAACATTGTGAAAGTAATGACTAATTGTGTCCCCTAAACGATGGAAAAAGAAACACATGGTTCTAGTTTTCACATTATGCCTATAATATGTAGAAATTTAGCAACTTGCCCTTCAATCGTAGAGCAAATTGAATCCTTTACTCTACCAGTTCCTCTTAACTTTTCACACAATTGCTTAAATGCTTCAAGGCCTATATGTATGACATCTCGGCATTATTCAGACTTTAGTAACCATGCCATTAACTGAGTATGCCTAATTTCTCTTTCCAAGTTGTCGTCATTAATTTGCCAAGGTCTATGTTATGATAATAATTCCAAAAGATATAATGCATGCACTGTAACAAATAAAAGAGATGTGACACAGATATGTTATCTCTTTTCTAATTCTTCACTGATACGTTCAGGATGATATAGGTTAATAGAAGTGATTTGATTTACTTGAAATTCTGAGTCATGTGTGACATTTGTAGTATCTTCAACATTCATATCTTCAATATTTTTGTCATCCATCTATGAAATATAATGTTTATGGTGGACATATTAATAATAAAAATAACTAGAAAGTTACATTTTCTGTTACATTATAACAATTCATTTGTTGGAAAAAAACCAAACTAAAGTTTTATATAAAACTATGGTTTCACCTTACGCAATATAAAAATACCTTGTTCTGAGAAACTTATCTCATCTCTTAAATGCCAAAGTCAATTCTAAAGCTCAGTATCATAAACAATAACCAAAGATAAAAAAGCTTTCATCTTGTGTAATAAGCTAAATTTCACTCACATTTTTCATATAAGCGAGTACATTAAAGAATTTTGCAACTCAAATTTGAACTATTAAGGATTCAAATTTAAAAACATAACCTTATACAAGTAAAATGATATGATAACTAGTCTCAAACTCCCTTCTTTCAATAATATAATATTTACGGTGGACATATCAATAATAAAAGTAACCAGAAAGTTGCAACTTTTGTTACAATATAAAAATTTATTTCTTGAAAAAAAACTAAAACTAAAGTTTTACATAAAACTATGATTTCACCTTATGCAATATAAAATACCTTTTGTGGGGGGCATTTATCTCCAATTCCTAAATTCCAAACTTAAGTTCTAAGCTTGGTGTTATAAACAATAAACATAAACTGTAAATCACATGATACATTAAATAATTTATTTGTTAAAGGAAAATAAATTTCATAACATCCATGATATAGAACAAATACAGTATTTCACTTTTTCCTTCGATCACTCTGTGACTTGTGATAGTAGAAAGTTCATTTCTCAGCATATAGGGGACATGAATGACAAACAATCGAGCAATATCTAATATATACCATCAACATAAAACAAAATGGTAACAATATTTTTTATCCAAGTTTTAAATTAACATAATTTGTAGTTAAATCACCAGTAATGTATGTTGAAGGTTCGTGGATGTCTTCATGAATAGATTCATAAACCAATAACAACTATGCATTTTGTCATCAATCGCACATTTTCTACAAAATAGGGTGTGTTAACTGATAGAATTTATTACCCCAGCTTCATCATCTTCTATATCATTTTTCAGTGCAAAAAAGTTGGCTAATTTTTCCCTATCTATATTGTTGATCACCTCATTTGCTGCATCAATCACCTGCAAAGTATAATAATGATATTCATAGTTATTATGTAAATACCAACAGAAACTCTTATAAGATAAATTCTTATGAAAATAACATTTGAACTTGAATCAAAATTTCATAATAGCTAAACCATGATTCTAAATTAATTAGAACTATCTTTATTTCTATAATATTCAAAATACTTCAACATTCTAAAGTCCACGTTTTCCATAATGGCATGAACATATGCAATTTGCACTAAATAATCCCGTTGATTTAACATTAAATAATTAGCAAATCAACAAACTATGCAAGCAACAAGAAATTTATTGCTGGATGACGGCAAATAAATATGTAATCTAGATTAATAGTAACTAGTTGAATATTCTAATTTAGAATTAAGCATAAGACATATGTATCACTGAAATGTAGAACCTTGATCCACCATAGTCTAAGGCACTAGTCAAAGAATCTACTATAATCTTATACAACTAAAATTAAATGGTAACTAGTCTCAAACTTCCTTATTTCACATAAGCTAATATAGTTAAAGCATTTTAAAACTCAAATTTAAACCATGAATAATTAAAATTAAAAAGCATATCCATATAAAAGTAAAATTATATGAAAACTAGTCTCAAATTCCCTCTTCCACATAAGCTAGTAAAATTAAAGGGTTTTTGAACTCAAATTCAAACCTTGAAGAATTCCAGCTCAAAGACATAATCTTATACAACTAAAATTATATGATAACTAGGGGTGCTAAAAAACCATTTTAACCAGTTTTATTAAAATTATAGTTTTTTTAATAGAAACAAATTTATTATAAACCAATTTTTTTGATTAAGTCCAGTTTTGAACCAAATTAAACCAATTTTAATATTACATCATTATCAATTTCAGTAATAACTACAGTGATAAAGTTCAGAAAATTATAGTGCCAATAAAATTGTGTTCTCCTGCATATCATACAATGTGCAGCACGTATAAAGAATTCAAACTCAAAATTTAAACCTTAAAGAATTCAAACTAAAAAACATAACCTTACACCACTAAAATAATATGATAAGTAATCTCAAATTCTCTTCTTCCACATAAGCTAATAAAACCAAGGAGCTATTGAGTTAAAAATTCCTCCTTTTCCAATCAAACATGACCAAGTATGGTGAAACATAAACTGAAAGATGGTTGAATTTTTGGACTAGAATACAACACTCATTTGAATGCGAGGAAGGCAAAATTGGTTATTTTTTCACTACAAAGATAAGAATCATCTATAGAATACAAAATCACAACAATTTGTCAGTTTGAAAAAAATTGGCAAACTATGTGCAGTGATATTTTTTCACTTAATTTGGGAGAAATGATGAAAACGACAGAAAAAAGACTCACCTTTGTATTGAGGATGAAGACATGAAGTTGTAATAGACCTATGAGGACGATGATGATAATGCCGCGGTGATATTGTGAACGATGAGGATGAAGTTTCGGTGGCATTAGTGACAACAACGGGAAAACTGGGAAGAAGACAAGAGAAGGATTTTCAGATTTGAACAAAAGTAAAATGGGAAATTTTTCTTTCTTTGTTAAGTAAAGAAAAAATCTATGATTGTACCATTATTTCCTCTTTCTCCATCAGTTTTCATCTCGTGATGGAAGAGAAAAGTTTTGGATGGACCCTACACCACTTTTTCCTTTCCTCTTAATTTTCTATGGTCATCCAAACAGTGAAAATTTTGATTTTTCACCCATTTTCTTTCTCTATATTTTCTTTTCCCTTGTATTCTTTTGAACCAAACATTGTGTTAGTGAGTACACTGATTTGCTAGGACATAACCTTCTTCTATACCAAAATAGTATCCAGTGTGTCTAATTCCATCACTCCTCTCTTCATTATTCTTTTGGAGGAATATAAGTATGGATTATTGGCCACTATCTCAATTAATTCCAAGGCTTCTTCAGTTGTCTTCATGTGTAGGGATCCTCCAACTGAGGAGTCTAATGAATTCCTAGAAGAATGAGTAATTCTATCATAAAACATTTGGAGTTGTATAGTGTCAGAGAACATATCAGGAGGTACTTTCTTAACATTTTCTTGTATCTCTTCCATATTTCATAGAGGAATTCTCCATCTTTTTGTGTGAAAGTGTGGATATCATGTCTCATCTTTGCCAACTTTTGTGTTGGAAAAAAATTTGGTTTGGAATTTATTGACCAAATTATTTCATATTGATATACTTTCCAGCAGCTGGGTTTGGAGCCACTGCTTGGCTCGATCCCCAACAGAAAATGAGAATAGCCTCAATCAATAAGCTTCGGCAGAGATTATATTGGTTTTGGCTTGTCACAAATCTATAGAAATATGGAGATGTGCATATTCGGATCTTCTTGAGGGCTCCCACTGAATTGACTTTGCTGTACCAGGGAGATGAATTGGGGCTTCAATTCAAAGTTTATTGGCCTCCACATCAAGTGCTACTATGCGGCTTCTACAATTTCCAAGAGTGGGGTGAGTGAAAGACCCAAGAGTCCTTATAGTATTGGCATTGTTGTTATTAGGATTGTTGTTGTTGTCTGCCATTATGCCTAACTCTTCAGACTCGTCTACTTCTTCCACTACTTCAACCTTTTCTCTTTTATCTCTATATTTCTTCTTATTTGGAATAGTGTTCTTTCTCTTTGGATCAAAGTGGAGAGGATTTTTATCCTTATTACCCTGCATAAATACACAGACAATAAGAAAAATTTGAATTCCCTATGTCAGAGTGAATGGAATTTCGAGTGATGTGATAAATGAAAGAAAAAATATCTAATCTAGGTAATCAATTAACTTGTTTGTTGTTAATATTTGTTAATCTCTGACAACAGTGCAAAAAACTTGATGGAAGAATTTTTAACTCGGCAAGTGCACCGAATCGTATAAAGTAATACCACGGTGAGTGGGTTATCGTTCCCACGAAGATTAATAGACTAAACAAGCAATAGTTAATTAATTAATCTAGTTAGATTAAAAATTAGGTTTTAGAGGTATTTAGTATCAAAAATATAGAATTAAATGAAAGTAGTTTGTAAATGGTTGAAAAAGTAATATGAATAAAAACGTTAAGGTTTTGAAGATGTTTAGACTTCAGAAAAAATGCTTTTGGCTATCTACTTTGATATGCAAAGAAGTATCCATGGCAAATCATAGTTAATCAAATCCCAATTCCTTGGTAGTTTAATTTCTCTTAACTCAACAAACCATCAATTCCTTGATTAATTGATTATGATAAGAGGTGAGGCACGTTTACTGATTCAAAACTACATAATTCTTAAGAACTAAACCCAGTTTATTTTATGTCACTTTTTAAAAATAGTTTTAAAACTTAAAGAAGTATGAGAAAAAGTTTCCAAACTTAATTCAATAACCAACTTTGGTAAAGGTGATAATAGAACTCAATTCAGATTAGAATAATTTCCCAAATCCTTGTGATGATGAATAATGGTGTGCGAAATTGAACTCTGCACAACTGAACCGGCAAGTGCACCAGGTCGTCCAAGTAATACCTCAGGTGAGTGAGGGTCGAATCCCATGGAGATTGTCAGATTGAGCAAGAAATGGCTATCCTGTAGATATTAGTTTGGCGATTAAGAAAAGATGGTTGTTTGTTTGAAAGCATAAATGAAATAGTAAAGAACGAAATACCAGATTAAGAAAAGATGGTTGTTTGTTTGAAAGCAATGATGGATATTTCATTAAGTCTTTCCGGATTAACTTTTCTTACTGTCTACTTCAACAACGAATGACTTATTCAATGGCAGCCATAATTGACTAACTCATGTAGCATCCTCATCAAGTTAGTCTCTTATAAGCCATAGCAGTCCACCATATCCGAGCAACTCATGTAGCATCCTCATCAAGTTAACTCATGGTTTCCTACCATAGCCGAAGGTGAAGACCTAAGCAATATACCCCCTTTCGCGATCCTACTCAAAACGCTACAGAAAAGGTCGGATCTTCCGGATCAGGGTACACTATTTTTCTGACTCTAGCCTTAACGCCATAGAAACCTCAATAACCCACGGTCAATGAAATTATATGTCATGTAACCAAAGTCACCCAGGCATGCTCTTGGAATCTGTAGTGCACTCTCTAGCTGTGGTTCAATACTATCCGGGTCAGGACTCACACAGAACCCATGTAGAAAAGGATGATTGTCACGGGTCATCCTCAATTCATTAGATGAAGAATGAAAATGCACAAGAGAATGGAGTCAAACATGTATTGAAATAGAAACAGTAATATTATTAATCCATGAAAATCAGCAGAGCTCCTATTCCTAACTTAGGAGGTTTAGTTGCTCATACTTTACAGAAAGTAATGTAAAACATGAAAAAGGTAAAGATGAGGCTGAAGATCCTAAACATGGGTGATCTTCTCCTTTAAATACTAATCTAATAACGAAGAAGTACAAAAAGTATGACAAACTAGACTAGAGGTGGGAAAATCCATCCTTGGGCCCACTTTGGTTTAGTACTTGGGCTGAGCTTGGCGTCCAACTTTGAGGAATGGGCGTTGAACGCCCATTAGGGTGTGATTGGCACTGGCTTGCTTCTTGGTGGGCATTGAACGCCCTAAAGCGGGTGGTTCTTGGGCATTCAACACTGGCTTGTCTCCTTGGGGCGTTGAACGCCAGCCAGGGGATAGCTCCTTTGCATTCAACGCCCAATATGGGCATGTTCCTTTGAAGAAAAGTATAGACCATTATAGCTCCATATATGCTTGTTTGCATGCATGGAAGTCAGATTCTAACAGCATTTGCTACCCTTTCCTTGCCTCTGAATTAGACTTTGTCAAATCTCCTCAATTTCAGCCAGAATTTACCTAAAATAACCATAAAACACAACAACTCAAAGTAGAATCCAAAAATATAAATTTTGCACTAAAACCTATGAAAACATAATAAAACTTAAACAAAACATAATTAAAACAATATAAAAATGATGCCAAAAAGCATATAAAATATCCGCTCTTCAAAACACCAAACTTAAACTGTTGCTTGTCCCTAAGCAACCAAAACCAGGTATGATCTGAAAGAAGAGAAGGATACAATGGATCTCAGAGTTTTTCAATGAAGCTGAGTTCCAATTGATGAGCGGGGATAGTAACCATTTACTTCTAAATAGTTTTGACATTTCACTATCCTTTGAAGCTCAGAAGTGTTGGTGTCTTTAGGAATTCAGAATCCAGATGATATTTTTGACTCTTTTAGTTTAGTTCTTTTTTATTCTTAAACACAGCTTCTTTTAGTGCCTGACCGTAATCCTAAGCATTTTGTTTTCTCGTATTACCACCGGATACGTAAATTTCACAGACACTTGACTGGGTGAACCCAATTGAATTGTGATTCAGCTTTGCTAGAATCCCTAAATAGTGGTGTCCAGAGTTCTTAGGCATATTCTTTTGCTTTTGGGATCACGACTTTAACTACTCAGTCTCGAACTTTTCACTTGACACCTTCACACCACAAGCATTTAGTTAGGGGAAGGAGCTCATTTGAACTTTTTAGGCTAAGATGTTGTCTCTTTTAAGCCCTCCTAACCTTTGATACTCAAAGCCTTGGATCCTTGCTCTTGTCTTTTGGTTTAAAGGGCTATTGGCTTTTTCTTTTTCTTTCTTTTTCTATTTTTTCGCATTTTTTCGCTTCTTTCTTTTTTTTTTCTTTTTTTTTGCTACCTTTTCTTGCTTCAAGAATCAATATTTGGAGTTTTCAAAAAACCAATAATACTTTTTATTTTTCATCATTCTTTCAAGAGCCAATAAAATTTACTCCAACATCAAATATGCACTGTTGATTTATGCATTCAAAAAGTAAAAGTAAAGCTACCACATCAAATAATTGGACTATTCTTATTATATAACTCGAGTTCATGCATCTTACTTCTCTTTATCATATAAAATTTTTCTTTTAAGTATAGTGAGAGATGCATGGACTATTTCATAGCTTGAGACAAAACAAAGGATGATCATGCACTTAGAAATAGGAAACAGACAATGAAATACAATGGAAAATAGACAAGAAGCATGAAGCTGGCGTTGAACGCCAGCCAGGAGGCAGAGACTATGGGCATTCAACGCCCTAAGAGGAGCACATAACTGGCATTGAACACCAGCCACGAGTAGGAGCTGGGCGTTCAACGCCCACAAGGGGCATGAAATTCGAATTCCCTAGCCTCCCAAGACTAGTGGGTCCCACAGATTCTCCACTTATCCCACCTTCTTCTCTCTCTTACTTTCACTCTTCCCCACACACTCTTCCCCATAAACCCTCAACCAATTACATCCATATCTCTTTCCAAAATCATCATAACTCCCACCAACCCCTACCCACTTCAAATTCAAAATTTACACCCTATCCCACCCCTATAAATACATTTTCTTTTAACCCTTCATACACACACCTCATATACTAAAGCCCTCACTTGGCCGAAATACTCTCTCCCTCCATCTTCTCTATTCTATTCTTCTTCTACTCCTTTCTTCCCTTTGGTTCTTATTTTGCTCAAGGACGATGGTGCACGAAATTGTGATCTCAATGGTATCAACAACTTGGTATGCACAATTGTAATATCACTCTTTTTCACAACTTCGCACAACTAACCAACAAGTGCACTGGGTCGTCCAAGTAATAAACCTTACGTGAGTAAGGGTCAATCCCACGGAGATTGTCGGCTTGAAGCAAGCTATGGTCACCTTGTAAATCTCAGTCAGGCAGATTCAAATGGTTAAGGAGTTTTAATAATTAAAAGATAAATAAATAGAAAATAAAGATAGAAATACTTATGTAAATCATTGGTGGGAATTTCAGATAAGTGCATGAAGATGCTTTATCCCTCTTGAATCTCTGGTTTCCTACTGCCTTCATCCAATCCTTCATACTCCTTTATATGGCAAGCTGTATGTAGGGCGTCACCGTTGTCAATGGCTACTTCCCATCCTCTCAGTGAAAAAGGTCCTCTACGGTTTCCCGCATGGTTAATCAGCTGTTGGTTCTCGATCATGTAGGAATAGGATTTACTATCCTTTTGCGTCTGTCACCACGCCCTACAGTCACGAGTTTGAAGCTCATCACAGTCATCCCATCCCAGATCCTACTCGGAATACCACAAACAAGGTTTAGACTTTTCGGATCTCAAGAATGCCACCAATGGATTCTAGCTTATACCACGAAGACTCTGATCTCATGGAATGGAAGGCTCTGTTGTCAGGAGAGGCAACCATGCATCATGGACCAGGAATCCAAGAGATACACACTCTAGCTTTCACAGGTAGAACAGAAGTGTTTGTCAGGCATGTGTTCATAAGTGAGTATGGTGATAAGTGTCACGGATCATCACATTCATCACGTTGAAGTGCAAATGAATATCCTAGAATAAGAATAAGCATGAATTGAATAGAAAATAGTAGTAATTGCATTAATACTCGAGGAACAGCAGAGCTCCACACCCTTAATCTATGGTGTGTAGAAACTCCACCGTTGAAAATACATAAGAACAAGGTCCAGGCATGGCCCTGAGGCCAGCCCCCAAAACATGATCAAAGGATCAAAAGATAATCCAAAGATGGAAATACAATAGTAAAAAGTCCTATTTATACTAGACTAGTTACTAGGGGTATAGAAATGAGTAAATGATGCAGAAATCCACTTCCGGGCCCACTTGGTGTGTGCTTGGGCTGAGCATTAAAGCTTTCACGTGTAGAGGTCTTCCTTGGAGTTGAATGCTAGTTTGTAACTTGTTTCTGGCGTTTGACTCTGCTTTGCAACTTGTTTCTGGCGTTTAACGCCAGAATAGGGCAGAAATCTGGTGTTAAACGCCAGTTTGCATCGTCTAAACTCGGGCAAAGTATGGGCTATTATATATTTCTGGAATGCCCTGGATGTCGACTTTCCAACGCAATTGTGAGCGTGCCATTTGGACTCCTTTAGCTCCAAAAATCCCATTTCGAGTGCAGGGAGGTCAGAATCCAACAGCATTTGTAGTCCTTTGTCAGCCTCTAAATCAGATTTTTGCTCAGGTCCCTCAATTTCAGCCAAAAAATATCTGAAATTACAGAAAAACACACAAACTCATAGTAAAGTCCAGAAATGTGAATTTTGCTTAAAAACCAATAAAAATATACTAAAAACTAACTAAATCATACTAAAAACTATATAAAAATAATGCCAAAAAGCGTATAAATTATCTGCTCATCAGAAGAGCAACACTTTTAAGTTTGGTGTTGGAAAAGTCTTGCTTTTTGCTTTCCATTCACACTTATGGCACCCAAAGTTGGAGAATCCTCTAAAAAGAGGAAAGGGAAAGCTATTGCTTTCCATTCATCACCAAAGCTCATCAAGACCACTTCTATGAAGTAGTGGCAAAGATAAGGGTGATTCCTGAAGTCCCCTTTAGGCTAAAAAAGAATGAGTACCCAGAGATCCGACAAGAAATCCAGAGGAGAGGTTGGGAAATTCTAACTAATCTTATCCCAGAAGTTGGAAACTTAATGGTACAAGAGGTCTATGCCAATGCATGGGTCACAAAAAAACATGATACAAGTGTGAACCCAAGTCCCAAAATTGGCATACTATGGTCCGAGGGTGTCTCTTGCATTTTAGCTCGGAAAGTGTAAGATTGGCGCTCCAATTGCCAATAATGCAAAGAGACCCACATCCTTACCCTAGGAGAGTCAATTTTGATCAAAGGCTGGACCAAGTCCTTTCAGATATTTATGTGGAAGGAGCTCAGTGGAAGATGGATGCTCAAGACAAGCCTATCCAACTAAGAAGGTTTAACCTCAAGCCTGTAGTTAGAGGATGGTTAGAATTCATCCAATGTTCTATCATCCCTGCTAGCAATCGGTCAGAAGTGACCATTGATAGAGCCATCATGGTTCATTGCATCATGATTAGAGGTGAGGTGCAGGTACATGAGGTAATACCTCAAGAGTTGTACAAGAAAGCTGAAAAGCCTTCCACCTTAGCAAGGTTGGCATTCCCCCACCTTATCTGTTACCTATGCAATTCAGCTGGAATTGTCATAAAAGGAGACATTCCCACTGAGGAAGACAATCCCATCCCTAAAAGAAGGATGGAGGAAACAAGAGAGCCTACATATGCACCTCAACAAGTGCATGTGGAGATGCCTCAATAAGAAATCCCTGAGATGCCTCAAGGGATGCCTTTTCCAACCCAAGGCTACTGGGACCAATTGCATACTTCTTTAGGAGAATTGAGCTCTAACATGGATCAACTAAGGATGTGACATCAAGAGCATTCCACCATCCTCCATGAAATAAAAGAAGATCAAAGAGCCATGAGGGAAGAACAACAGAGAGAAGGGCGTGACATAGAAGGCATCAAGTGCTCAATTGGATTCCAAAGAGGAAGCAGCAGCCGACGTCACTAGGGTGGACCCGTTCCCTTAATCTCCTGTTGCCTATGTTATTTTTTTATTTTCCGTGTATTTTGTTTTATTGTCTGTTTCTAGTGCATGATCATCTTTATTGTATGTCTTAAAGCTATGAAATATTCCATGCCTCTCTCACCTTGCTTAAAAGAAAAATTTTATTTGAAAAAGAGAAGATGCATGAACTCGAGTTATATAATAAGAGTAGTTCAATTATTTGATGTGGTGGCATTGCATTTATTTTCTGAATGCATGAATGAACAGTACATATTTGATGTTGGAGTTAAGAATGTTGGATCTTGAAAGAATGATGATAAAAGTGAAATATTATTGGCGATCTCAAAAATCCAAAAATTGATTCTTAAAGCAAGAAAAAGCAGCAAAAGAAAGAAAAAGAAAAAAAGAAAAAAAAGAAGAAGAAAAAAACAAACAGAAAGAAAAAGAAAAAAATAGCCAATAGCTCTTTAAACCAAAAGGCAAAAGCAAGGATCTAAGGCTTTGAGCATCAATGGTTAGGAGGGCCTAAAAGAAGAAAAATCTTGGCATAAACAGTTCAATTGAGCTTCTTCCCTAACTATATGCTTGTGGTGTGAAGGTGTCAAGTGAAAAGCCTGAGATTGAGTAGTTAAAGTCGTGA
This sequence comes from Arachis duranensis, assembly GCF_000817695.3. Taxonomy (NCBI): domain Eukaryota; kingdom Viridiplantae; phylum Streptophyta; class Magnoliopsida; order Fabales; family Fabaceae; genus Arachis; species Arachis duranensis. The sequence continues at coordinate 46,018,742 of NC_029780.3, forward strand.
TCCAAAGTAAAAGAGTGTACTTAAGAACTCTGGACACCACTGGCTGGGAATTCTAGCAAAGCTGAATCACAATCCTAAAGGGTTCACCCAGTTAAGTGTTTGTGGCTTTTATGTATCTGGTGGTAATACTGAAAAACAAAGTTCTTAAGGTCATGGCCAAGACTCAAAAGAAGCTAGGTTTTATAATCCCCAATTTTAGTGTTTATCTTGTGTAAAATTTGGTTGGTTTTATCAATATTTTTCACACTTATTCATATAAATTACATGTTTTTGTGTTTCCTTCCTAATTATGCTTCATAATTTAAAACATGCTTCTTTAACCTTAAACATGATAAATTTTAATCCTCTTCCATTACCATTCGATGCCGTGATGTGTTTGTTAAGTAGATTCAGGATCTATAAGAGAGGAATGGCTTAGAAGATGGGAAGAAAGCATGCAAAAGAGGATGGAATATGAAGAATATAGCTTTGGAGAAGTTCGTGCCCACGCGCACGCGTAACTGACACGTACGCGTGGCCTGGCACAACAGTGACTGACGCGCACATATGCTTGACGCGTACACGTGGCTCGTGGAACTCATTTGACGCGCACGCGTGGCCGACGCACACGCGTGACGCCCAGCACGTGACTCTTTAATGGAAAACGTGGCTGGCAATTTCTGAAGGGAAAAGACCCAAGAATTGATGGGAGAAGGAGGGAATCAATCATACACAACATACACATAATTTTAGCTAGTTTTTGTTCTTGTTTTCCTAGAGATAGAAACTCTCACTTCTCTCTAGGTTTAGTTTGTTTTGATTATCCTTTGTTGAATTTCTGAATTGGGTCTTGTTGATTCTAGTTTTATTTAATGAATCCTAATTCTCTTGTTATAATTTCGTTTGGATCTTATGTTAGAATTTTATTTCCTCTTTATTTCCCCTTTTCTTCTCATTTTATGAACGTTGTTGATTTTGAATTTCTCTTTGTGCATTGATGTTTTCTATGATTGATAGTGTTATTTGAGTTGTTTTCTATGATAATTGTTAGTGGGTACTTGTAATTTTCAATTAATTTTGCAATTTAAATATGTTTTTAGTTAATGCCTACCATGTGTTTGATGAAATATTTCTTTTGATTATGGAGTAGTTTTCTATACTCTTGGCCTAGGCTAAGGGAATTGAGTGACCTTGAGTCATTGGGTCTAACTGAATTGGTGATTTGAGAACCCTTGTTAGTCAAATTGATACCCATTGACACTAATCTACTACTAAGCCAATTAGTTGTTAGATTGGGACTTATGAGTTGAAGTTAATCAAGCCTATTTGACATACTTCACTTGTAGAAGTAGACTTAATGGGCTTGGTTCCTCATAATTGTCAATATTTGGTTATTAGACAAGGATGGTGATCCCAATTCCTATGCGTTAGCCACGAGTCCTTTTTATAATTCATATTTGAAACCCAAAAATTCCAATTACTTGATTCTTGTTATAGCAAGTTTAGTTGTTTACTTAGTTCTAGAGTAGAAGTAGATGTATATGTTATCTTGTTAGATTGCACTTGCTTATACTTTACTTTAATTGCTTTGATTTAGTTTCTTACACTTTAAATTTCCTACATGCTAAGCTTTAGTAGTTTAAATTCTTGTTTATGACTCCCAACCCCAAAATTCTAACCAATCTTGATGCACATGTTTGCCCATTCTCTTGAGAACGATCCTAGACTAATACTCTCAATTACTTTTGAACTAGTGACAACCATATCAAAATTTGGTTGAGAGTTATTAGTTGGTTTGAAACTATGCTTACAACGAAGTTCTTTTCTATTGAGAAATTCTAGACCAACGATAATTCTCACATTAAGTTTTTGGCGCCGTTTTCGGGGAATGGTTGTAATGTGTGCCAAAATGAAGAGAGAACACTAGGAACCAATTGTCGAATATAATCGAGATTCTCTCAAGATTGTCCCTACCTCCTACAAATAATACCAACACTGACCGAGCCTCAAGCTCTTCTAACCTTCCATCCCAACCCCTTCCTAACCCAAAGGGCGGCCTGAACGCCATTACTCTATGGTCGGGGACTACATTGGAAGAGATACCTCCTAGGACCATGGAAGACATCTATGAGGAGGAAGCAGTTGTTGAAGCTCAACCTGAGGAGAATGAAGGAGACACAAACCAAGAGAAAGAAGAAGTGAGCCTTAAGAAGCCCAAGAGAAAGGCCATAGTGGATGAATCCATTCCTATTCCATTCCCTTCCATGGTAAAAAAGGCTAAGAAAACTCTGGAGTTTGATCGAAACATGCTTCGAGTCTTCAAGAAGGTTGAGGTAACCATTCCACTTCTTGATGCCATTCAACAAATTCCGAAGTATACTACATTTTTAAAGGATTTGTGCACCCCCAAAGATAGGATTGGTGAGTTGGAAACATTATCCTTGGGTAGTTCTATTTCATCATTGATGAAATCCATTCTGGAAAAGTGTAGTGACCCCGGACCATGTTTAGTATCTTGTTGGATTGGTGGAGTTGCCTTTTATGATTGCATGTGTCATTTTGGGGCTTGTGTAAGTATCATGCCACTATCTGTATTTGCGAGGTTAAAATTGGCTCCATTGAAAGCTCGGCCGCCAAATTTGTTCTAACTGACAAAAGGGTAATCACTGTAGTAGGGATAGCGGAAGATGTGCTTGTGACAATCAAGGATTTAATGTTTCTGATTGATTTCTATATCCTTGAAATGCCTCCGATGGATAGTGGAAGCTCTTCATCCATTTTGCCTGGTAGATTTTTCTTGAAGACCTCTAAGTTAATGTTGGATGTCTTTACCAGCACATACTCTTTTGAGGTAGGTGACAAGAGCATCAAGTTTAACTTGGAAGAGGCCATGAGACATCCACCGGAAGAACACTCCATTCTCCGATGTGATGTCATTGATGAGGTAGTAGCAGAGATACAAAGAGAATACTATAAAAGGTTGTATTATCCTATTATTCAAGGGAAAGATAAACACGAGGATAAACAAGAGAAAGTCGATGAGGATGAGCTTCATGATCATGGTGAGAAAGAACCTCAACTTGAAGCGAAAACCAATTTGAAGCCTCTACCTTCTCACTTGAAATATGCATTCCTTGAGGACAACCAAAGATTTCTGGTAATCATTGCTAGTGAGCTCTCTAGCCAAGAAGAAGAAAAGCTCCTAGAGGTCCTAAGAAAGCACAAGAAAGCAATTGGTTGGAGCTTGGCCGATATTGTGGGGATTGACCCACGTATGTGCATGCATTGCATCTTCCTCCAAGATGGAGATCGGCCGGTGAGACAACCCTAAAGAATGATCAACCCCACCATTCTTGATGTGGTGAAGAAGGAAGTCACAAGGTTGTTTGATGCGGGCATTATTTATCGGATTTTCGATAGTGAGTGGGTGAGCCTAGTTCAAGTTGTTCCAAAGAAATTAGGAATCACTGCTATCAAGAAAGAAGATGGTGAGATGGTCACAACAAGGGGGTGCAAAATGCTTTGCCGGTTTGCATTGATTATAGGAAGCTAAATGCCTGACAAACCCCATTTTTAGGGTTTATCTTGTATTGATTTTAGGGGATTTTATCACCTTTCACCCACATTTATTCAATAAAATAGCATGGTTTTGTATATTCTCCTAAAAAAATTTTTTTTTGTTTTTTTTTATTTTTTTTAGTATCTTACTTACTTATTTATTTATTTATTTATTTATTTATTATTATTATATTATTATTATTATTATTATTACGCGCGCGCGCACAGCGCGCTCACGCGTGGATGAGCTTGTGCTCCCAGCACAATGCTGGCACAACGCGCGCACAACTCTCTGTTTTTGTACCGGAAGTTGCGGAAGTGCAATGTGCGCGCGCGCGCACAGCGTGCTAGCGCGCCGATGGCCATTTTTTTTTTTTGCCCAAAAAGCAGAAAAAATGCCCAAGAGCTCCCTATAATGTCAAAAAATCTTCTTTATTCAATCAAATATCAAACAATTCACAAAAATACAATTTGATTTTAGGATTTATTCATCTACTACTAATGAATACAACATACTAACAACCAATCTTTACCAACAAATCAATATGAAATGAAAATCTACCTACAATGGCAACTCAAATCACTTATTAAACAAAACTAAAAGAGGATGGAAAGAGTTTACCATGGTGGGGTGTCTCCCACCTAGCACTTTTAGTTTAAGTCCTTAAGTTGGACATTTTGAGGAGCTCATTGTCATGGTGGCTTATGTTTGTACTCATCCTTGAATCTCCAAGGATCTTTGCCTCTCAATTGGTTGATAGAATTTCCAACCATCTTCACCAAACTTGGGTGAGGTTCTCCCCAAGATATGAGCTCCCAAAATTGGTCTTCATGTTGTGATCCGGGATCCCATATCATATTTTCACACCCATCTTCTAGTTGATCATCATGATTCAACTTGAGTGGTAGGCATATAGAATTCTCCTTTATGCACCAAATTCTCCTTCTAGACCCATACAATTTAGCATTCCTCCAACCATAGTATTTATGCCTTGAGGGTTTAACCTTAATGAGCCTAACATTCTTTTTCCAACCATTACACCACTCCCTCTTACTCTTAACTCCACAAAGAGCTCTAAGTTGACCATCATTTTCAATCAAACCATATTCAAGTGAGAAAGTGAAGCTTAGGGATAGAAATTTTACCCACTTGAATGTTATGTTAGGTGATGGTGGCTTGGGAAGGGTGGCCTCCCCACACTTAGCCATTGCGATGTCTATGCTCTTGTGCTCTTCCCTTGTAACTTCCACCTCTTGACAACTTATATCAACTTCAACCTCTTCCTCTTGGTAGCTTCCTTCCAAATTGATATTTTCTTCATGGCTTACCAAGGGTATGGGAGGTGAGGTATCTTCTTCCTTACCCTCTATGTCAAGCTCAATGGAAGAGGATTCAATTGTGGATAGGAACTCCTCAATAATTGAATCCATCTCTTGATCAACCTCTTCAAAGTCTTCAACCATGATATGCTTTGGAGGTTGCGCACCCTCCTCAACATCAATGTCAAGCTTCTTGGAAGAGTGCTCCATGATGCTACATTCCCATGGACTTTCAACATCTCCTAAATCTTCAACCACCTCTTCCTTTTCTTCAATGATTATAGGCTCCTCCAATTGTTCCAATACAAAACTTGATTCTCCCTTCTCTACCGGATTGTCCAATTTCTCCTTCATACTTTGCTCTTCTTTAGGTTTTTCGCATGTGGTCACAGAAGTACCTTGAGTATTCAAGCATTGATGGGCTAAAGTGTGCACCACCTTGGTCAAATTGGTCACAAACTCAAGTGTATCCCGCTTCATGGCCTCTTGTCCTTGAAGTAACAAAGTGAGAGAATCGTCTATTGGGGCTTGGGGTGGATAAGAGGGTTCATTATTTTGGAGAGAGGGTTTATAGTAGGAAGGTGGTTCTTCTTGGTAAGGGTGTGGAGATGGTGTGCATTGAGGTGGTTCTTGAGAGTAGTTGTGTTGGGATGGTGGTGGTTCCATGTATGGTTCATATGGCTCATAAGGTGGTGGGTATGGTGGATAAGGATTGGGGTCATATGGAGGGTTTTGGTGATATGGGGCTTGTGAGTATAGTTGAGCATCATGTTGAGGATAAGATTCATAGGTATATGGTGGTGGTTGATTGTCATAAAAGGAGTCACCATAACCATTGAATTGACATGCATTAGGATGAGAATTATACCTATAAGTGTCCGGAGGTTGATGCCAATAGGAGTGATCAATTCCTTGAGGCTCCTCCCATCTTGGAGTGCTCCATCCTTGGTACATGTTAGCATTGAAGTTCACATTCCCTACAACACAATTAGAGCCAAACTCATAGCCAAAGTGAGGATGAGAATTCATAATAGCAAAGAAAACAAAAATTAACAAAGATAAGCAACGAAGTCCTAAACCTAACAAA
>NC_029780.3:46025545-46033819 GCF_000817695.3 Arachis duranensis
CTTGACTTAAATAGCATCAGAAATGAGTTGGATTGGGCCCACAAGGCTCCTAAAACCGCTGGGGACGATTTCATTAAAGTGAGCCACGGACAGAATCGGCGCGCTCTTCATGAATTGGTAGGACTCATGAAAAGTGTCTTGATTCCCGGCTTTCATGAGCGTTCTTCTTGCAAGTCTACTTGAACTCCATTTTGATATTCAAAATGGTAGGACTCATGAATCGTTATATGATCTTGGCCCTACTTGTGCATATATGTCTTGGAGATTGATTTATTTTTAACCAAGTAGGTAAAACCATTTCCCATTTAGTTGCATATAGTTTAGGTTGCATATAGTTTATTTACATTGAATAAATGTTGATGCCCTTTGCTTTCTCTTGGCTTAAGCATGAGGACATGCTTGGTTTAAGTGTGGGGAGGTTGACAAACCCCATTTTTAGGGTTTATCTTGTATTGATTTTAGGAGATTTTATCACCTTTCACCCACATTTATTCAATAAAATAGCATGGTTTTGTATATTCTCCTTTAATTGTGCTTAAGAGTGAAAACATGCTTTTTAGGTCTTAAAATAGTTAAATTTAATTCACCTTGATTCCATTAGATGCCTTGATATGTTTGTTAAGTGATTTAAGGATTAGGAGGCAAAGATTGGATCAAGGGAATGAAGAAAGAAAACATGAAAAGTTGGAGAACTCATGAAGAAATGAAAGAACCGGAAAGCTGTCAAGCTGACCTCTTCGCACTTAAACGACCATAACTTGAGCTACAGAGGTCCAAATGATGCGGTTCCAGTTGGGTTGGAAAGCTAACATCCGGGGTTTCGAAATGATATAAATTTTGCTATATGTTGCATCGCGTTCAGGGGCGCGCACGCGTACTTTGCGCGCGCGCGCTCATATGTTAGTTACCATTAGTCATAGTTTAGTTTTAGAAGTAGTTAGAACTAGTTTCTAGAGAGAGAAGCTCTCACTTCTCTCTAGAATTAGGATTAGGATTAGGTTTAGTTCTTAGATCTAGATTTAGATTCATCTTCTTCTACTTCTATCTTCTCAATTCCTTGTAGTTACATTCATCCTTCTCCTACTCTTTTGGTGTAATCTCTTTTATGTTGTTCTTATATTTTGTTGTAGATCTAGTATTGTTCCTTCTACTTTCTTTCAATTCAATTCAAGGTAATTCATAATAATTGTGTTTCTTTTGATTGTTGTTGTTAACTTCTTTCAACAATTGTTGTTAGATTCTCTTCTTGTTGTCAAATTGCTTTGCTTTTCTTTTGTATCTTCCAAGTCACTACAAGAAAAACACCCATTCAGCCACACTTTTTTTAAGCTACATTTGAAAAGTGTAGCCTATTCATAGAATGGGCTACGCTTTTCTCCATGTTACCCTTTTATAAGAGAATAGGAAACACAATTGTAGCATCATTTAAAAAGTGTAGCCTTAGATACAATAAAAATCACTTATAAAGCGTAGCCTTATGTTAATATCTATAGGTACACTTTTCATACCAAAGGAAACGCTTTTAAAGAGTAACATATTTGCTATATTTTGAGTGCACTTTAAAAGCGTACCCTAATATATCTAGACCAAATGCACCCAAACACTTAGTAATTTTTCTTTTCCTTATCACCAAATCACACTCACATTTGAATACCTTCACTTTCGCCATCTGATCAGAAAAAAGTTTCGCCCCTCACCTTCGCAAATCACCTTCGAATTAATTCTTCAAAACCCTAACCCTAACACACCCACACACTCACACTCATTCTCACCATCACTCACCACCCCACCACGCCCCCTTTCACACACACACACCCAGATCCGAGAGAAAGAGTGAACCAGAGGGAGGAGAGGAGGAGACGGAGATGAGAGAGCGCGATCGAGAGAATGGAGAGTGAGAGGGGGTCACCGCCGCAACGTCGCTGCAGCCGCCGCCATTACCGTTGCGGAGCAGGGAGCTCAGAGGGGAGAGAGACGATTTGCAGACGAGATGGAGAGAGAGGACGAAGATGCGACGCAAGAGAGGAGGCTGTTCCGCCGTGCACTGTCGTCGCTCCTGGGGTCGATTGAAGCCGCCGCCGCAGCTAGGGCTTGCCGTGCTCCTGGGGTCGATCTCTGCGCTTCTCATCGTTGTCTCTGTGCTCACGTCGTCGATTAGGTATGTATTAATTTCTATTTGGTTCTGAAATTTCAGGGGTTCCGATTTTTGAAAGTGGTTTCCGGTCGGTAATCACAAACACAGCTACTATACTCTTATTTATTTCTTGTATTTCAATTACAATGTTGAAATTTGAGAGTAAACCAAGTTGATGCATGAGCCAGATACGCCATTGTTGTGGTAATTTCAGAGATAATAGTGTGTTGAGTTCTTTTTCAGAAGGGAGCTCAAAGAGTTAGGTGTGACACTTCCAAAGGATGCATTCGAACTGATTTTTGTTTTCCTCCAAGAGTGGTAAGTGGTGTCTGCTCTCTGCTGCGTCACTTTAGTTTTGTCTCCATATTGATTCTGTTTTTATTTTTCTAAGTTGATATATAATTAATTAGTTAATTAGTCCTTTATGGAAGACATGCATAACTTCCACCAAAGCTTCCAGAAATTTGATTCCCTGCCCACTACTACCACCATAGTACTAACTGTCAAGCTTTTTTTGTGTTTTTGTTAATTTCTTTTTCTCCAATCCGTAAGATTTGATCATTGAATAGTATACTAACTTCTACTGTATTTACGATTCGCTCGAATTATTCAATTAGGTTTCCTTGAATTTTTGGTTTCAATATTCAATAGAAACACCGCACAATTTGTCTATGTGCGTAGCTATTATTGTTGAAATAATTTGCATATCCTGAATGTTCAATACATGTTTAATTAATGCTTTTCCTCTACGATGTTTCATATTGTAAGTTGTAATTTCTATCTCATTAGCATGTGAATCAAATTAAAAATTAATTTCATAGAAAAATTGGTTCACATGGCTGCAATTCCTGCATTGATGCAGTTTCAGTGGTTATAGTAACAACAATGTTTATGCTGCATTCATGACTGTGTCTACAAAATGTTGATTTTGGTACCATGTTACTAGTCGACGGAGTTCGTTAGTTGAGTGAACTTATACAATTGTGTTTATTAATTGGTGAAAGATACAAATTATTGTTGAAGAATTTGAAATTAAGTTCTGCATTTTGTCATTTCTTTTTATGCTTTGGCCTTTCAGGGACAAACTCCACTTTTTCCCAAAATTTCAGCCATGAGGCTGCTGGGCATGTAATTTTGGTATTTCTTTTTCTGTGTGGTTAATTTAGAAGTATGCTGTATTTGCATTTGAATTACATATGATTGAAGAACAGGGATTTTATAAGGATGTTGAAACTTGAAAGAAAGAAATGGACCACTGACTCATTAAAATTTTGAAAATGATCAGTTTGGATGCTTGGCTAAACGTATTAGTGGAGACATTCAATGATTGTCACATAGGAATTGAAACTTGATCTCTTATTTTCTGTAATTATGCTTGGCTAAGTGCTTCAGTATAATTTTACTTTGGTGCATGCTCTGTGCAGTTATTTAGGGATATTGGCTTAGCATTTTATTGAGAATTATTATATGCATTTTCTGTAATTTGCATTTGAGTTCATTATGAATGCTGACCAATGAATTTTATTGACAATTATTATATGAAATTGCTTTACATTACACTTTTATGATTTTGACTGAAAATTCTTATTTGTTTTGTATTAGAATCTTGGCAAATAGACATTCTGCACATAGGAAGCTGCAATACATATCAAAGTTAGAGAGAAGTGTAACTTCATTTCAGGTTAGTTATTTATTGCGGCATATAATTTAGCAATAACTTGCACCAATTTGTAATTTAGATATTACTTGCCCTGTTTCTTTGTTTTCCACACCTTCCTCACACACGCCCTTCCCCTAACTTGACTATTATACCCTAATCTCAATTCGTAATTTAGTAATACTATAATCATCATGACTTAATATCATAGGCCCAAATGGAATGCCAAACTTCGATGCCTTCTTAATAATACTATTAATAGAAAACTTATTTTAAGAAGAGTAAGTAATTAATTGTAAATTAAAAAAAATAATTATTTAAAAGTTTCAAAACATTAGCATGTGTGTTCTATTTCATTGAGTATAAAAATTAACTCTCCCTCTTGTTCATAATATGATATGTCCTCTCCATGCAAAACACGAGATCCTTTTCAACACTGACATCCATTTTTGCATTCAGTATCTTTCTTCCTCTCATAAAGTCTTATATAATTATAAAATAAAAATAAAAATAAAAATAAATAAAATATTGCAAAAAATGCCCCCTTTTGCTTAGTTAGAGTTTCCCCAAGCAATCCCCCAGAAGTGGTTAATGACTAATGAGTAATCACACTACCATTACCAATTACCAAATGTCACATTGGACAGCACCAACAGGCAAATCATTGTATATTACACAATTTAATCTCCTTAATAATTGATTGGATATAAACTGCAACTTGAATATTTCTTGTGAATCTGCTTGTTCCCCCAATCATTTATAGCATTTTATCTAGCTTATGTTTTTTTTTATCTTTGAATTCTAAATTTGGATTTGTGAAATACTATTATGCATTGGTGAAACTTGCACACAGTACAGAAAGAATTAATGATATCAGTCATTGATAATTTTGAGTTTGATTTTTTAATTTTTATAATTGTGAATGTCATTATAAATATTTTTCTAATTCTTTTTATATAATTATACAGGATAATATTGAGGATGATAATAAAGATTAAGCTGATTATTATTGTGGTTTATTGGCTAAGATAGAGTAGTGTTAGGAATGGATACATGTATGGTTGACTAATGACTTTTATTAGAAGATACTTATGTAGGATATAATATTTTAGTTTTTCGTAGAGTATTAGTAGTAAATTCTAAATGTATCATGATTATTTTGGTATGACTATGCTTACTTTAGTATGAGATGTATGAATATTCAAAATTAACTTCATTCTAGTATTTTTGGATCATTATTATAAATATATTTTGGTTACAGATAATTTTTATTATTTAAAGAAATTATTTAGTATAATTATGTTGTATTAATAATTATTAGAATATTATATATATACAGAAAATTAAAAAAAAATAATAAGGGATCTAAGGCTACACTTATATACAGTAGCCATGGTATACAAAAAAAGAGGAGGGACCTAAGGCTACGCTTATAAAAAGTAGCTATGGTATACAATGTGGTTACGCTTTACAAGTGATGCAGTAGCGTTGAAAAGCGTAGCCTATTCTGGAAAAATGAAAGCTAAAAAGCGTAGCCTTTGGTCCTGGACAGCATCATTTGAAAAGCGTAGCCTATTCCTAAACGCCAAAAGCGTCGCCCTTGGTGCAGAAAAGCGTAGCCTTTGAGAATAGGCAACGGCCGAATAGGAATCACCCCAAAAAGCATAGCCATAGCCCAAAAAGTGTAGCCGTAGCCTAAGGCATCATTTTTTTTCACTTTTGGCTACACTTTTCAAGTGTACCTGAATGGGTGTTTTTCTTGTAGTGAGTGTTTGATGAAATGCTTGGTTGGATTTTAGTGTAGGTTTTGTTCCTCTTGGCCTAGGTAGAGTAATTAGTGACTCTTGAGTTATCTAATTCCTTTGTTGATTGATAATTAGAAGTTGCTAATTGATTTGAATGCCTCTAAAGCTAGTCTTTCCTTTAGGAGTTGATTAGGACTTGAGGAATCAAATTGATTCATCCACTTGACTTTCTTCCATGGTTAGAGGTTGACTAAGTGGGAGCAATGGACAATTTGCCATCACAATTGAGGAGGATAACTAGGATAGGACTTCTAGTTCTCATATCTTGCCAAGAGCTTTGCTAGTTGTTAGTTTATTTTCTTTGCCATTTATATTTCTTGTCTAAAATCTTAAAAACCCCAAATATAACTCACAACCAATAACAAGACACTTTATTGTAAATCCTAGGGAGAACGACCCGAGGTTTAAATACTTCGGTTTATAGATTTTAGGGGTTTGTACTTGTGACAAACAAATTTTTGTATGAGAGGATTATTGTTGGTTTAGAGACTATACTTCAACGAGATTTCATTTGTGAAATTCTAAACCGTCAAAAATCCAATCATCAATGCCGCAACAAGGAAAGATCATTACCCCTTGCCATTCATTGACCAGATGTTGGACCGACTTTCAACTAAATCTCATTACTGCTTCCTTGATGGTTTTACTGGCTACTTTCAGATAGATATTGCTCCTGAGGACCAAGAAAAGACCACCTTTACTTGTCCTTTTAGCCCCTTTGCTTACAAAAGGATGCCATTTGGGTTATGCAATGCACCCGCTACTTTTCAGCAGTGCATGAGCAGTGTCTTTTCTGATCTCATGGAGAGTTGTTTGGAAGTGTTTATGGACGATTTTAGTGTATATGGAACTTCCTTCGAGAGCTGTTTAGATAAATCGGCTAAGGTCATAGAGAGGTGTGTTAACCTTGTCCACAATTTTGAAAAATGTCACTTTATGGTGAGACAAGGCATAGTGTTAGGGCATATTATTTCTGATAAAGGCATTTCTGTTGACCCTGCCAAGGTTGATGAGCGCATATTTTATATGTTTTTTGGCATTATTTTCATATAGTTTTTAACATGTTTTGTTTAATTTTTATTAATTTTTCATAGGTTTTAGTGTTAAATTCACATTTTTGGATTCTACTTTGAGTTTTTGTTTTTTTATGCAATTTTAGGTATTTTCTGGCTGAAATTGAGGAGCTGTAGCAAAAGTCTGATTCAGAGACAGAGAAAGCACTGCAGATTCTGTCTGGATCTGACCTCCTTGCACTCGAAAGAGCTTTTCTATAGCTATAGAAGTCCAAATGGAGCATTCTAAACGGATATGAAAATATGACTTCTAGAGCTTTCTGTTAATGTATAATGGTTTATACTTTGCTTCAAATTAGAAGGCCCAAAATAGGAGTCCAACGCCAGCCTCCTGCCCCCTTTCAGGTGTCCAACGCCCAAGGAGAAGAGACTAGCGTCCAAACACCCAAGGCGGACCCCCTAGCCAGCATTTAATGCTCTAGAGACCTCCTAGCACATGGATCTCATCAAAGCTCAGCCCAAACACTCACCAAGTGGGCTCCAGAAGTGGATCTTAGCACTAAAAATATTATTTTACCCTTCTTATGTAATCCTTAGTCATTAGTTTAGTATTTAAGGGATAATTTACATAATCATAAAAAACACTATGTCATATTTTTGTTTATCATTGTGTTTTCTATCAATATGAGTTTCTAAACGTCCTAGGTTGAGGGGAAGAGCCCTGACGAGTTTTATGGATTAATAAAAGTACTACTGTTTCTCTTCAATTCGTGTTTGATTCAATTCTAAGATGTATCTTAGTTCTTCAACTTGATGAATGGGATGACCGGTGACAATCATCTTCGTTCTTCATACTAAGACCGCGTGCCTGATAACCACTCGTGTTCTTCTTGGGTTCGTGTGAATACGTGACCGGAAAGCATCGAACCACCAGCTTGATTATACATTTCTTAGACGGCTAATCCACGACTTCATTGGGGACTTGTCGAGACGCCAATTCAACCGAGGTATGGGGAGATTAGGGCCTCTGTTGTAAAGGCTAGAACCTAATGGCACAGCATTTTCTGATCCAGAAGATTCGACATTGTTTGTGGCATTTTGAGTAGGATCATTAAGGAGAATGGACTGCAGGAGCTTCACCCTCAATCAGAATGGATCCACACTAACCCTGGGGTTCAGATCTGGAGGAGATTGGTGACCTTGGCCGTATCGCATTGATCTCATATAGCCTTCTGATGAGCAGATATTTTATACGCTTTTTGGGGGTAATTTCATGTAGATTTTAGCATGTTTTAATTAGTTTTTAGTAGAATAATATTAGTTTTTAGGCAAAAATCATATTTCTGGACTTTACTATGAGTTTGTGTGTTTTTCTGTGATTTCAGGTATTTTCTGGCTGAAATTGAGGGAGCTGAGCAAAAATCTGAGTTAGGCTGAAAAAGGACTGCTGATGCTGTTGGATCCTGACCTCCCTGCACTCGAAATGGATTTTCTGGAGCTACAGGAGTCCAATTGGCGTGCTCTCAACGGCGTTGGAAAGTAGACATCCAGGGCTTTCCAGCAATATATAATAGTCCATACTTTGCGCGAAGATAGACGACGTAACTTGGCGTTGAACGCCAAGTACATGCTGCTGTCTGGAGTTAAACGCCAGAAAAACGTCAT
>NC_029780.3:46034735-46035328 GCF_000817695.3 Arachis duranensis
TAAGATTAATAAAATAAACATTGATTGCTTCAAACCAATAATCTCCGTGGGATCGACCCTTACTCACGTAAGGTATTACTTGGACGACCCAGTGCACTTGCTGGTTAGTTGTGCGGATTACAAATTCGTGCACCATGTTTTTGGCGCCGTTGCCGGGGATTGTTGAGTTTGGACAATTGAAGGCTTATTTTATTTCTTAGATTAGGAATAATTAATTTTTGTTGTTATAGAGTCATTAAATTTTGATAGGATAGTCTCTTTTCAAAAAAATTTCTTTTCAAAAATATTATTTTTCTTAATTAGTTGTTAATTTCTCGTGAGTTTAGTGTCTTATTTTAAGTTTGGTGTAATTGCATATTTGATATTTTCCTAAAAATTTTCGTGTTAGTGTTCTTGGTTCTTCCTTGATCTTCAAGTTGTTCTTGTCCATTTTTCTTGATTGATCTTTAGTTTTTCTTGTTTTGTGTCTTTTCTTGTTTCTCTTGTGCTTTTTCAAACAGTAACTTTCAAAATTTTTTTCTTATATCCATTTTTAAAATTAACTCTGAAGTTGCTGCCCATTTTGCTGGAGCTTTAGTAGTTGTTCTTCATAA
>NC_029780.3:46035428-46035965 GCF_000817695.3 Arachis duranensis
GCTACTTGCAGTGGTTTATGCCATTGACAAATTTAGATCCTATTTAGTAGGATCAAAAGTGATTGTGTATACTGATCATGCAGCTCTTAAATATCTACTCATAAAGTAGGATTCAAAGCCCAGACTTATAAGATGGGTGTTGCTTCTGCAAGAGTTTGATATAGAAATAAGAGACAGAAAAGGGACAGAGAATCAAGTAGCAGACCACCTGTCCCGAATAGAACCAGTAGAAGGGGCGTCCCTCCATCTCACTGAGATCTCTGAAACCTTTCCGGATGAGCAATTCTTTGCCATCCAGGAAGTGCCGTGGTTTGCAGACATTGCAAACTACAAGGCAGTGAGATTCATACCCAAAGAGTACAGTAGGGTGCAATCAAAGAAATTAATCACAGATGCAAAGTACTATCTTTGGGATGAACCATATCTCTTCAAGAGATGTGCAGACGGAGTAATCCGTAGAAGTGTGCCTAAGGAAGAAGCGCAAAATATTTTATGGCACTGCCATGGATCACAATATGGAGGACATTTTGGAAGTGA
>NC_029780.3:46038948-46039660 GCF_000817695.3 Arachis duranensis
TTCCTCAACTGAAAGATGACCCAGACTCCTTTAATAGGAGAATGATGAGGGTCAATAAAGGGTTGGACAAGGTTCTGGAGGACATATGCATCCCTGGAGCCAAGTGGACTACCAGTACAACTGGCATCCCGGTTCAACTCAAAAGAGAAGATCTAAAACCAGTATCCAGAGGTTGGCTAGATTTCATAGGGCGTTCCATATTGCCCACCAGCAACCGCTCTGAAGTTACTATTAAAAGAGCAGTAATGATTCACTGCATCATGTTGGGAAAAGAGGTAGAAGTCCATCAACTGATCTCATGTGAGCTATATAAAATAGCAAACAGGAATTCCAAGGACGTCAAATTGGCCTCTCCAAGCTTAATTTCTATGCTCTGCAAAGATGCCGGAGTGAAGATGGGAATAACAGAGTATATCCCAGTTGAAAGGCCAATCACTGGAATATCAATGGTCAGACAACAGCAACAAGATGATTCAGCCAAGAGGAGAGCACAAGAAGCCCTCCCAGAACTGCCTCAATTCGAATATTGGGAACATCTTGAGGCTTCTATTTCCAAATTGTAAGAAGCTATGGACCAAATAAAGGAAGAACAGAATAATCAAAGTAGCATGCTTTGGAAACTGCTTAAGGAACAGGAAGAGCAAGGGCGTGATCTACGGGAGCTGAAGCGCCAAAAATTAATCCTTGAACAACACCCCACAGATTAGAGGAT
>NC_029780.3:46040079-46040269 GCF_000817695.3 Arachis duranensis
AGCGGCTAAACCAAGCTGTCCCTAACCATGTGCTTGTGGCATGCAGGTTCAAGTCACAAACTTGAGACTGAGTGGTTAAAGTCGTGATCCAAGACAAAAAGAGTGTGCTCAAGAGCTCTGGACACCTCTGACTGGGGACTCTAGCAAAGCTGAGTCACAATCTGAAAAGGTTCACCTAGTCATGTGTTTG
>NC_029780.3:46041450-46102164 GCF_000817695.3 Arachis duranensis
ATTGATGGCGGCATTCATGAGAATCCGGAAAGTCTAAACCTTGTCTGTGGTATTCCGAGTAGGATTCTGGGATTGAATGACTGTGACGAGCTTCAAACTCCTGAAGGCTGGGCGTTAGTGACAGACGCAAAAGAATCAATGGATTCTATTCCAACCTGATTGAGAACCGACAGATGATTAGCCGTGCTGTGACAGAGCATAGGAATGTTTTCACTGAGAGGATGGGAGGTAGCCATTGACAACGGTGACACCCTACATAGAGCTTGCCATGGAAGGAACCCTGCGTGTGGGAAGAGGACTTCAAGGAAAAGTAGAAATTCAAAGGACAACGCATCTCCAAAACTCCAACATATTTCTCATTATTGCACACCAAGTAACGATTTGATTCTCTCTTATTTTTCTAATAATTTTAAATACTTTGACCTCTTACAATTAAATCCAAATAACCTTATTGGCCTCCTGACTAAGATTAATAAAATAAACATTGATTGCTTCAAACCAATAATCTCCGTGGGATCGACCCTTACTCACGTAAGGTATTACTTGGACGACCCAGTGCACTTGCTGGTTAGTTGTGCGGATTACAAATTCGTGCACCACCTTCCGTAGAAGAAATCATTCACAATTGAAGAAGACAGTAATACCAGAGTTAATCCGAAAGGACAAAGCATCTCCAAGCCTTAATCATCTTCTTATCACTGCTTATAATCAAACATTGTAATTCCATTTTTCATCCCTTTTATGCTTCTAACCAAATTCAAACCAATAACTCTTCTATCCGCCTGACTATGATCTGCAAGATGACCATAGCTTGCTTCAAAGCACAATCCTCGTGGGATTGATCATGACTCGCTCACGTATTACTTGGATGACCCAGTGCACTTGCTAGTTCAATTGTATGAAGTGTGGGAATTTGTGTACCAAGTTTTTGGCGCCGGGCCGGGGATTGTTCGAGTTTGGACAATTGACGGATTACCTTGTTCCTTAGATCAGATATTGTCTTTAATTTTGTTAGAGTCTTTTATTTTATTTTTCTTTTTTCAAAAAAATCAAAAACTTTTTCAAAAATTTTTTTCTTTTCCTTGTTTAATCTTTGTTCTTGGTTTGAGTCCCTTGTTTTTGTTCTTATTGAAATTTTCAAAAATTTTGAGTCTTTCTTTCTAAAAATTTTCAAAAATATTTTCTTTATTTAAATCTTGTGTCAATCTTTATGTTTGGTGTCTTCTTGTGTATTTTTCTTTACATTTTCGAAAATTTTGTTCTTGGTTTTCAAAACTTTAAAGTTTGGTGTCTTTTGCATGTTCTTGTGTTCTTTGAATTCTTTGAGTTTTGTTCTTGGTGTTCTTCTTAATCTTCAAAGTGTTCTTGTTTTTCTTTTTATTTTGATCTTAAAATTTTTAAGTTTGGTGTCTCTTTGTGTTTGTCTTCAAATTTTCAAAAATTGAGTGTTTTAGATCTAAAAATTTTAAGTTTGGTGTCATTTTGTTGTTTTTCTCTTTCTTCATTAAATTAAAAAAATATCTTTTCTTATCTTTTAATTAATTTTCGAAGATTTCATTAAAAGTTTCAGATTTTAATTTTAAATTTTTATCTTATCTTTTCTAATTTCAAATTTTAAATTGAAACATTTTCTAATCTTCTATCTTATCTTATTTCAAATCTTTCTTAATTAATTACTTATCTTCTCTCTCTTCATTTTCAAAATTTCCTAACTAATTTTTCTCTCTCTTAATTTTTGAAAATTCCCTTCTATTCCTCTCTTTTCTTTTTCAAAAATTCATTAACTAATTTTCAATTTCTTTTAATTAATTAACCTTAATTTTCGAAATAAATAAATAAATAAAACAAAAACAAAAAAATAATCTTAATTCTTATTTATTTTTTCTACTTCTATTTCTTCTACTACTTCTTCTATCTTCATTCTTCTTTCTCTTATTCTACCTTTCTTTATCATGAACCCAAATGGGAATGCGGAGTTCAAAAGAACTCTGAGATCTTATACAAATCTCACTACTGACTTCTATGGAAGAAGTATTAGCATACCACACATCAGAGTAAGTAGCTTTGAACTAAACCCTCAACTCATTACTATAGTACAGCAAAACTGCCAGTATTCTGGACTTCTACAGGAAGAACCTACTGAGTTCCTGGCAGATTTTTTAAAGATTGCTGACACAGTACACAATGAGGGAGTAGACCAAAATGTCTACAGACTATTACTCTTTTCCTTTGCCGTAAAGGGCCAAACAAAGAGGTGGTTGGATAACCAACCCAAAGATAGTTTGAAAACTTGGAAACAGTTAGTAGACAAGTTTTTAAATCAATACTTTCCCCAAGGAAGATGACCCAGTTGAGACTGGACATCTAAAGCTTCAAACAAGGAGATAGAGAATGTCCCAACAAAAATGTCCCAACGAAATGTTTTCAAGATGGTTACAATTAGATATTTTCAACTATGGACTTTCAGACATGGCCAAAATGTCTTGGGACCACTCTGCGGGTGGTTCTATACATATGAGAAAGACAATTGAAGAGGCTCGTGAGCTTACTGAGACAGTTGCTACTAATCACCATCTGTACTCAATTGTTGAGACTTCTATGAAAGGAGAGGTTAAAGCAGTATCTACTTAACCTAACCTTCTAGAACAGAATGGCCCATTGACTCAGCAGCTGCATGCCTGATGCCAGGGCATCTTGGCCAAGTTTCACTAGCCTTTTTACTATTTTTAGGTAGTTTCATGCATTTTATTAAGAAATAAGCAAGTTTTGGATGAATATACACTTACATCTTGATTCAAGCAAATATTATGAACTTTATATGATTTCATGAGAATAATGCATGAATTGAAGGCCAATTTATATAATGCAAGATCTCATGACCTGGAACAAAGCTTTGATGCACCTTGTTTGTTTGATTTCAGGACAAAGGAAGCATGAAAGAACCACGTTAGTAGCCACGTTAATATCACTAACGTGACCACTAATATGGAAAGGGAACAAGCTTGCAATGTTAGTGGTGAAGTTATCACCACTAACGCCTTCGAAAGCCATCACAACCCACGTTAGTTGTCACGTTAGTAATACTAACGAAGGAACTAACGTGGAAGGAAAAGGAAGCTCCAACGTTAGTGGTGAAGTTAACACCACTAACGTTGCAAAGGCCAAAAACATCCACGTTAAGAGCCACGTTAATGCCATTAACGTGAGCTCTAACATGGAGCAATAGAGGATCGCCAACGTTACTGACACTAACTTTGTCACTAATGTTGGATCAGGCCAAGTGCACCTACGTTAGTGGCCACGTTAATGCCACTAACGTAGGAGTTAACATGGAGCAAAAAATGAGGAGCCAACCTTAGTGACACTAACTTTGTCACTAACGTTGGAGATGGCAACATACCCACGTTAGTGGCCACGTTAATGCAATTAACGTGAGCACTAACGTGGAAGAGGAGTTTTGTAGCATTAGTGACAAAGTTAGTGTTACTAACGCCCTCGAGTCTTGGCATGCCTACGTTAAGGACCACGTTAGTTACACGAACGTGGACCATTAACGTGGGAGAAAGGGATAAGGAGCAGCGTTATTGGAAAAGCTAATGCCAATAACGCTAGCGAAGGATGGAAAGGCTACGTTAGTGTTCACGTTAGTGCCACTAATGTTGGAGTTAACATGGCTCAAGTAGGTTGGAACGTTAGTGACAAAGTTAGTGTCACTAACGTCTTCGAACCAAAATTCAGACTTAACATTAACACCACTAACGTCTTGACTAACTGCATACCATGCCTAACTCACTCTCTTTCTGCAAGCAAAGCTGAGCCCACTGAGAACTGTAACTGCTTCAACTAAAGATTAAAGGCCCATATCCAAGACTTGGAGAGCTAACTAGAAGATCAGAAGAGTAGTATATATAGGAGTAGTTTTGAACTAGAAAGAAGCTTGGCATTATTGGGAGCTACATTCTGTATATTTACTTTCTAGGAAAATTCTAGTTTACTTTACAATGCACTTTTCTTTTACGCATTCCATTCCCAGAGCTATGAACAACTAAACCCTTTTTTATTGGCTTAGGGAGCTCTGTTGTAATTTGATGGATTAATTATAGTTTTCATTCTTCTTCCTCTTTCTTTTCTCTTGATTTTGCTAGAAAGCTTTTGGTCTTCAACCAATTGGTTAGTTATCTTGGAAAAGAAACTCTCCATCTCTTAGATCTCCTTTTTAAATTTTCTGTAATTCTCACTCAATTTGGCTTAGCTTGACTAGAACACTCCTCTAATTAAAGTTGCTCGACCAATCAATCCCTGTGGGATTCGACCTCACTCTATTGTGAGTTTTTACTTGACGACAATTCGGTATACTTACCGATAGGAAATTTGTTGAGAGACATGTTTTTGTGCATCAAGTTTATGGTGCCGTTGCCGGGGATTGATTTTGTATCGACAATGATTAAATTAGAGGACAACTAGATTGAGCAATTTTCTTTTGTTTCATTTATTTTGTTCTGTCATTTACTTTCAGTCTCAGCCATTTTCATTTATTATTTCCTTTTGTGTTATTTTCTCAATTAATTCACAACTCTGTCAACTAATCCACTAACTGTTTGATAAATTGCTTCACTCACACTAACAGTAACCTTAACGAGAGTGATTTTTTCACTTTTATCTTGCTTGTGTAATCTGCTGATTGTATGACAGGTAGAAGAAGATGAGCTTCAACCTCCTTTGAATCTGAACTTGAGAGGACCTTCCTTAGATTAAAGAGGGAAGCAAGAGGGAAGCAAGAGGGAAGAGGGTGGTTGGTACTGAGGAAGAAGAAGAGGATTTTGAGAGAGACATAGAGGAAAACATGGAAAACCACCATGAGAAGGAAACACAAATAGGGCATCTGGAAATCCCAAGGGTTGAAAAATAAGATAGTCAGATGCTACAACAGCCAAGGAAAACCCAGGGGGCGTTGAACCCACAAGAGCTATCTGAAACCAGCAACGAGGTGTTCCTTAGAAGAGAGGCAACCTAGAGTAAGGAATCACCAGAGGAAGGGAGAAAAAAGATGCCAAGAGGATAGAGGAACAAAAAGATCCCTATAGAGAACTTCTCTCCAGGAGATAAAGTGATATCTGCCCATCATCCCGTAATCTCACCTCATCTCCCCACCATTCTATCTCAGCTACCTCAGGTGTATACCATCAGTAAGATCCTCTCTTTAGAACATGTGGAGATTTTCAAGGAAGCAACTGGAGATAGATTCACTGCGAGAGGAGAAGACTTGAGGCACTATCAACCTCCTTGACGAAGGCCAACCGTCAAGCTAATGACGCTAAAGAAGTGCTTCTTGGGAGGCAACCCATGTTTTATATCTTTTCCTTTAAGTCTTTAATAGTAGTTAATAAAGCAAGGGTCATGAATTTCAAATCCACTTTGATAGACATTTAGGTGAATTCTTGTATGCAACATATAGTAAACAACAAGTTTGGCGTTCAAGGCACACTAAGAGGGCATGTACACGAATCATATCATGCCAATCTTAGAGTCTTAATCAACTCTCTTTACACCACATGGTCACAAACTAAGTTTGGTGTCACCAATGTTGCATACATAATTTCCAATGAAGTCATTTGGTTTGTATTCATGAATAGCATTTGGTTTGTCTAAATTGAAAAATTTAAAAAGTAGTTATTCAACTCTTTCATTTTTTTCCGCCACAATTCAAACTAACTTTTGATTTTCTTTTGTCTTGCAGGAGAAATGAAGGAAAGATTGGATGGAATTGATGGGACAACCCAAGAGAGGGGTTCGACCACTTCACAAGGGGATTAGACACACGTCTTTAAAAGCGATGCCTTGGGAAATGTTTCCTTGCAACATTGAAGAGAGATACCCTTGGAGACCGAAGCAATCACCTCATAAAAGTGGTGATCCTTGTGCCTATTTCATGCCAAACCCCAACCGTCCACTATTGGTTCTTACCATCAATCCACACCCTTCAATTGCCTACCATTCTCCTATTTAAATAACTTCCACCCTACACCCTTCCATATTCAAATGCCCCTTTCATTCCATTTCTTACTCTTGAAACACACACAGCATTCCTTCCTCCATCCAAATAAAACACTTTGACCCACTCCTCTAGCTACACCCTCTGACGTTACACCCATACATATACCTATACACTCGCTAGTTCAAAGGTCACTCATGGCATCCTCAAGCTCCAAGAGGCAAAAGGGCAAGGAACAGGCAGAGAGTATCCCTGTGGATGAAAAGAGGTTCAAAATTGCATTCCACGAAGTTCAATTTGGATGGGTGACACACAAGAAGATATTGCCAGAACTTGCATTTCAGTTCAACGATGATGAGTGTCCGAAGATTAGAGAAAAGATTAAACGGAGGAGCTGGCACGAGCTCACGAACCCAATCACAAGGGTAAATGCAAATCTTATCAAGGAATTCTATGCTAATGTAGCTAGAGAAGACACCACTAGGGCCCCTACCTTCAAAAGCTATGTGAGAGGAACTGAGGTCGACTTCAGCCCCAATGCCATCATGAAAACTCTTCAATTGAGGTCAAGACCCTTTGACGAGCCCAGTTATCAATCAAGAATAAGTAATGGCCCCGATAATGATGAAATTGAAGAAATTATGAATGACATATGTGTTGTGGGATCAGATTGGGTGAGGTATTCCGATAGGAGGCCAAAGTTCATTAGGAGGGGGGACCTCATCCCAGAAGCCAAGGGATGGTTTGAGCTCATTAGAAGGTCTATCCTCCTAGCCTCAAATAATTCTGAGGTCAACATTGCTCGAGCTACTATGGTACACTGTATAATGAGGGGTGGAGACATTAACGTACATGAAATCATAGCTGAGGGAATCCAAGAGGCTGCCGAGAAAAATGATCCGGATGCTTGGCTTGGCTACCCGAGTACCATATTTAGACTATGTGTGAAGGCCAAGGTAGTTTTCGAAGATAGCAATCCAATATGGCTAAACCCCGGAAGGTCAATCACACTCTAGCGCATAACCTATGTGGCACCTGCTCAACAATAAAGAAGGCCTCAGAGAAGAAAAAGAACATCACAAGAAGAACATCAACAAGGAGAGCAATATGATCCAGCCAACATAAACTTGAGTCACATTCACAGAGCTATTGAGGATCTAGCAAGGAGATATATGGAGGGGAAAGAACAGCAGTTGCACTTCCAATCTCAAATGATGAATCAACAGGCAGAGCTATATAAACAACAAATGGAACAGCAACAGGAACATTACTCCCAACTTGCCCAAACCATCAACCAAGTGTCGGAAAGGCAAGAGCTTCAAGACAAGCACCTTTAAGAACTCAACCAGCGTCAAATAGCTCAGATGAAAGCATTCAATGAGGTCAATGTGCTTAATGAAGGAAGACAATTACACAAGGAAGAACATGATGTAAACACCCAAGCTAAGCTGACTTATGTGGCTGAGCATATGCATAACTTGTACTCAACCATACCAAGGTATGATGCAATCTGCAAAGATCTAAAGGAGCAGAAGAAAGGAAAAGTGAAACATCAAAAGGAAACATTGAAGAAGAAGATGGAGGATGCTGATTTCTGGAAAAAGTTGATCAAAAAACACAAAGGAAGTGGAGATTCGAGCAATCAAGAAGGAACCCCAAGGGAAGGAGACAAGTAAGGAGATGGACATAAGCACCCCCAGTGAGCAAAAGGTGGTGGAGTTCTTTCTTTTTTTTCTCTCTTTCAAGTCTAAATAAGGAAAATCATGTATGAAATAGATCATGCTTCCATAGTAGCTTAGGGATTCTCAATTCTTCCTTTAAGATTTTATTTCTTAAGTCTATGTGTGCTAGTCTAAGTTCCCTATTGCACTTTCACCTTGCTTAATTGTATGCTTGTCTTTTGAGCTGAATGAAAAGAAATGTTATGAAAGAAACAAGAGTTGAGTTCATATTATGAAGTAAAGTCCTAATATTTGTGGTGTGGTAATTGATTAGCTAAGTTGGTTCACCAGCAAGATATAAGGGCAATTATGTGTTTTGAATCATATGCTTGAAGCACATCCTATGAGACTAGCTAAATAACAAGATCCTAATAAAAAAAAAGAAAAAGAAAAGCTAGAGTGCAAAAAAGAAAGAGAAAGAATAAGAAATAAGGCTAGGCACCAAGGGTCTGAATCTTGAGGCATATGTCTGTGGTGCTTTTGTGTAGAAGATTTGCTTGGATGAATAAGTTCTTAGGAGTGCTTTATCACTTGGTAACTTGGGTTAACTAACCCGAGATTATTAATTAAAAATCCACTATCAAGAGCAACCTTGCTACAAAGCACTTAGTAACCTAAAGTGGTGCTGGACACCAAGGCCTCAAGAAAGAAAATAACAAACCATATGCCTGTGGTGTGTATGTGTGGAGGAGAGACTTAAGGGAGTAGGTCCGTAGGGGTGTTTCAACACCTAGCACCTTGAACCAACTGGTTTGGGATTGTTGGCTGAAAGCTTATCTTAAAGAGTTGCCCCCTCACAAAGCACTTAGCCTAAGAAAGCAATAAACCCTAAAAAAAAGGGGGGAATGATCAATGAATGAGGATCTCATAGGATACAATCAAGTAAGTGTTCCAGGGCATGATAAGGACCTGAAAACCAGCAAGGGCATGAACCTAAGTTGCCATGCATGATAAGGACTTATTCCTCTTATTCTTTCATTCATCATTCTTATAATCAGTACTTGCTTAGGGACAAGCAAGCTTTATGTTTGGTGTTGTGATGCCAGGGCATCTTGGCCAGTTTCACTAGCCTTTTCTTTACTGTTTTTAGGTAGTTTCATGCATTTTATTAGGAAATAAGCAAGTTTTGGATGAATATACACTTACATCTTGATTCAAGCAAACATTATGAACTTTACATGATTTCATGAGAATAATGCATGAATTGAAGGCCAATTTATATAATGCAAGATCTCATGACCTGGAACAAAGCTTTGATGCACCTTGTTTGTTTGATCTCAGGACAAAGGAAGCATGGAAGAACCACGCTAGTAGCCATGTTAGTATCACTAACGTGACCACTAACGTGGAAAGGGAACAAGCTTGCAACGTTAGTGGTAAAGTTATCACCACTAACGCCTTCGAAAGCCATCACAACCCACGTTAGTTGTCACGTTAGTAATACTAACGAAGGAACTAACGTCGAAGGAAGAGGAAGCTCCAACGTTAGTGGTGAAGTTAACACCACTAACATTGCAAAGGCCAAAAACATCCACGTTAAGAGCCACGTTAATGCCATTAACATGAGCTCTAACGTGGAGCAATAGAGGATCGCCAACATTAGTGACACTAACTTTGTCACTAAGATTGGATTAGGCCAAGTTCACCTACGTTAGTGACCACGTTAATGACACTAACGTAGGAGTTAACATGGAGTAAGGAATGAGGAGCCAATGTTAGTGACACTAACTTTGTCACTAACGTTGGAGATGGCAATAAACCCACGTTAGTGGCCACGTTAATGCAATTAACGTGAGCACTAACGTGGAAGATGAGGAGTTTTGTAGCATTAGTGACAAAGTTAGTGTCATTAACACCTTTGAGTCTTGGCATGCCTGCGTTAAGGGCCACGTTAGTTACACTAACGTGGACCTTAACGTGGGAGAAAGGGACAAGGAGCAGCATTATTGGCAAAGTTAACGCCAATAATGCTAGCGAAGGATGGAAAGGCTACGTTAGTGGTCACGTTAGTGCCACTAATGTTGGAGTTAACATAGCTCAAGTAGGTTAGGACGTTAGTGACAAAGTTAGTGTCACTAACATCTTCGAACCAGAATTCACACTTAACGTTAACAGCACTAACGTCCTGACTAACTGCATACCATGCCTGACTCACTCTCTTTCTGCAAGCAAAGCTGAGCCCACTGAGGACTGTAACTGCTTCAACTAAAGATTAAAGGCCCATATCCAAGACTTGGAGAGCTAACTAGAAGATCAGAAGAGTAGTATATATAGAAGTAGTTTTGAACTAGAAAGAAGCTTGGCATTATTGGGAGCTACACTCTGTATATATACTTTCTCTATAAATTCTAGTTTACTTTACAATGCACTTTTCTTTTACGCATTCCATTCCCAGAGCTATGAAAAACTAAACCCCTTTTCATTGGGTTAGGGAGCTCTGTTGTAATTTGATGGATCAATTATAGTTTTCATTCTTCTTCCTCTTTCTTTTCTCTAGATTTTGCTAGAAAGCTTTCGGTCTTCAACCAATTGGTTAGTTATCTTGGAAAAGAAACTCTCCATAATTGGATATCCTCTAAGCCTTGGAAGAGGAATGATGAGATCATGCTAGAAATGCTTTCTCACATTGGAGTAGGTTGGGGGTTGGATGGATATCGTGACATGTAATCCTACCAATACTTTGATCTATGAAGGTGTGTGGTATAATTAGTGACCAAACTTCATCTCTTCCCATGAGCAATTAAATCAAGGAATTGGAAAATTGTTCAAGCTTAGAGAGATTGGGTTGCCAAGGAATTGGGATCCAATCACCTAAGATTGCCAAGGAGATCAATGAATGCATTGATTAAGGAAGAGATGAAGATGAACTTGATCCGGTGAATGCAACATCTCCTATGCCCAATGAATTCCCCATCCCTGATCTTACCTATTCTCTTTATTTTCTGTTATTTACTTTCATGCTCATCTCCCCAATTCCCCATTTAAGATTCTGCAAATTTATATTCCATGTCATTTATCTTTCCCACCTTTAAATTTTCTGTAATTCTCACTTAATTTGGCTTAAATTGACTAGAACACTCCTCTAATTAAAGTTGCTCAACCAATCAATCCCTGTGGGATTCGACCTCACTCTATTGTGAGTTTTTACTTGACGACAATTCGGTATACTTACCGAAGGGAAATTTGTTAAGAGACAAGCTTTTGCGCATCAATGCCCTTGCCCAGCAACTACAGGAATTACAAGAGACTTTGCGAGAAACTCAAGCTTCTAACAGGAATGTAGAAGCTCAGCTGAGTCAAACAAGTCAACAGTTATCTAAGCAAATAACAGAGGAATGTCAGGCTATTCAAAAGAGAAGCGGGAAATCCTGAAACACGCAACCTCAGTATAATAAGAAAGAAAAGCCTACAGAGGAACACTAGGCTGAGGCCCAAGACATCTCTTAGGGCATTGAATGCCCAAAGAGGAATGTCATTGGTATTCAACGTCAAGAAGGGTATCCATCCTTGGCGTTGAACGCCCAATTGAGGACACCAACAACGGCGTTAAACGCCCAAAAGGGAATAGCATTCCTAGCATTGAACGCTAGGAAGGGGGAAGCAACGTGGGCGTTGAACGCCCAAGCAAGGGAGGCCAGTCACATATTGATAACAACCCTCCTAAGCAAACTAGTAACCCCCCTTCCAACACACACGGCACTCGGCCTTCATCAACCAAGATTGATGAGTATAATGTTAAGATGCCATTTCCTCAAAAACTCTGTCAAGAGGAAAAGGATAAATAGTTTGCCCGCTTTGCGGATTATCTTAGAATATTAGAGATCAAGATCCCTTTTGCAGAGGTTCTTGAACACATACCTTCTTATGCTAAGTTCATGAAAGACATTATGAGTCATAAGAAAGATTGGAGAGAGACAAAAACAGTCCTCCTTATTGAAGAGTGCAGTGCAATCATTCAAAACAACTTACCAGAGAAGCTTAAGGACCCTGGAAGCTTTATGAAACCATGCACTCTAGGTGATGCTTGTACAAGGACAACTCAATGTGACCTTGGAGCAAGCATCAACCTAATACCTGCTTCATTAATAAAGAAGCTTTGCTTGACTGAGGAAGTCAAACCAACCCGCATATGCCTTCAACTTGCTGATGATTCTATTAAGATACCATCAGGAGTAATCGAATACATGATTGTCAGGGTTGGACCCTTTGCTTTTTCTTCTGACTTTGTGGTGTTGGACATGGACGAGCACAAGAGTGCATCCCTGATTCTAGGGAGACCCTTCTTAATTACAGGAAGAACCCTCATTGATATTGAAAAAGGGGAAGTAACCCTGAGATTCAATGAGGAAAAGTTCGTACTGAATGCTGTAAAAGCCATGCAGCATTAAGACACCCCAGAGGAATGCATGGGTATTGACCTCAATGATTCCCTAGTGGAAGAAGTAAACATGGCTGAGAGTCTCAAGGAAGGGTTGAATGACATCCTTACTGATGAACAGTCTGACTTGGAGGATCCTTTGGAAACTCTTAAGGAAAAGGAGAAGCCTCCAAAGCTTGAGCTTAAGCCATTACCATCTTTCCTGAAATATGCCTTTTCGGGAGATGGAGATACTTATCATGTGATCATAAGCTCTGTCTTAGAGCCACAAGAAGAAGAAGCACTAGTTCAAGTGCTTAAGGCACATAGGACCGCCCTTGGGTGGACTAGAAGTGACTTTAAGGGCATTAGCCCAACCTGATGCATACATAAAATCCTGCTGGAGGATGATGCCAAACCAGTGGTGCAACCATAAAGGCTACTGAATCCAGTCATGAAGGAAGTAGTGCAGAAGGAAGGGAGGCATGACGGTGGTTCATAATGAAAAGAATAAACTGATTCCTACAAAGATAGTTACAGGTTGGCGTATGTGAATTGACTATGGGAGGCTCAATAATGCCACCAGGAAGGATCATTTTCCTTTACCATTTATTGACCAAATGCTAGAGAGACTAGCAGGGTATGCATTTTATTGTTTCCTAGATGGATAGTTGGTGGGCGAAATTGTGATCATCAACAATGGCTCCAAAGACTAGGTGCTCTTATACATGAATTACACTTTGTCACAACTCTGCACAACTAACCAGCAAGTGTACTGGGTCGTCCAAGTAATACCTTACGTGAGTAAGGGAAGATCCCACAGAGATTGTTGGTATGAAGCAAGCTATGGTCATCTTGTAAATCCCAGTCAGGCGGATTTAAATGGATTAAGAGATTATTGGTTTAAATAATGATAATAAAATAAATAGAAAATAAAGATAAAGTTACTCATGTAATCCAATGGTGGGAATTTCAGATAGGTGTATGGAGGTGCTATGTTCCTTCTAAATCTCTGCTTTCCTACTTCTTCCTTATGGTTTTTCATCACTCCTTTCTATGGCAAGCTGTATGTAGGGCATCACCGTTGTCAATGGCTACATCCCATCCTCTCAGTGAAAATGGTCCAAATGCTCTGTCACAGCACGGTTAATCATCTGTTGGTTCTCAATCAGGTTGGAATAGAATCCAATGATTTTTTTGCATCTGTCACTAACGCCCAGCCTTCAGGAGTTTGAAGCTCGTCACAGTCATTCAATCCTGGAATCCTACTCGGAATACCATAGACAAGGTTAGACTTTCCGGATTCCCATGAATGCCGCCATCAATTCTAGCTTATACCACGAAGATTCTGATCAAGGAATCCAAGAGATATGCGCCCGGTCTAAGGTAGAACGGAAGTGGTTGTCAGTCACGTGCGTTCATAGGTGAGAATGATGATGAGTGTCACAGATCATCATATTCATCAAGTTGAAGTGCAACAAATATCTTAGAACAGGAATAAATCGAATTGGATAGAAGATAGTAGTAATTGCATTAAAACTTGAGGTACAGCAGAGCTCCACACTCTTAATCTATGGTGTGTAGAAACTCCACCGTTGAAAATACATAAGTGAAAGGTCCAGGCATGGTCAAATGGCCAGCCCCCAAAATGTGATCACAGGATCAAAAATACAATCCAGGATCCAGGATATCTAATAAACTAGTAAAAAGTTCTATTTATACTAAACTAGTTACTAGGGTTTACAGAGGTAAGTAATTGATGCATAAATTCACTTCCAGGGCCCACTTGGTGTGTGCTTGGACTGAGCTTGATCTATCCACGATCTGAGGCTTCTCTTGGAGTTGAACGCCAAGTTGTAACATGTTTTGGGCGTTCAACTCTGGTTTGTGACGTGTTTCTGGCGTTTGACTCCAGAATGCAGCATGGAACTGGCGTTGAGCGCCAGTTTACATCGTCAAATATTGAATAAAGTATAAACTATTATATATTGCTAGAAAGCTCTGGATGTCTACTTTCCAACGCCATTGAGAGCGCGCCATTTGGAGTTCTGTAGCTCCAGAAAATCAATTTTGAGTGCAGGGAGTTCAGATTCCAACAGCATCAGCAGTCCTTTGTCAGCCTCCTATCATAGTTTTGCTCAGGTCCCTCAATTTCAGCCAGAAAATACCTGAAATCATAGAAAAACACACAAACTCATAGTAAAGTCCAGAAATGTGAATTTAGCATAAAAATCAATGAAAACATCCCTAAAAGTAACTAGATCATACTAAAAACTACCTAAAAACAATGCCAAAAAGCGTATAAATTATCCGCTCATCAATATTCCAGTTACAATCAAATAGCAGTAGATCTACAAGATCAAGAAAAGACAGCATTCACATGCCCATGTGGCATGTTTGCTTACAGGAGAATGCCCTTTGGCTTGTGTAATGCACCTGCCACTTTTCAGAGACGTATGTTATCCATCTTCTCTGATATGGTAGAGAAGTTCCTTGAAGTGTTCATGGATGACATTTCTGTCTTTGGAGACTCATTTGACTCCTGCCTTGATCATTTGGCCCTAGTTTTGAAAAGATGTAAAGAAACAAACCTAGTTCTAACTGGGAAAAATGCCACTTCATGGTGGTTGAAGGCATTGTTCTTGGACATCGGATTTCAAACAAGAGAATAGAAGTAGATCAAGCGTAGGTGGAAGTGATTGAATGATTGCCACCACCAACTAATGTCAAGGCAATCAGAAGTTTCCTAGGACATGCAGGATTTTACAGGAGGTTCATAAAATATTTTTCTAAAATCACAAAACCCCTGTGTAATCTCTTGGCTAGTGATATTCCATTTGTTTTTTACCAAGAATGCCTACATACCTTTGAAACCATGAAAGCCAAGCTTGTCACTGCTCCTGTGATTTATGTACCCAATTGGGAATTTCCCTTCGAACTGATGTGTGATGCTGTCCATGCCATCGGTGCAGTTCTAGGGAAGAGACATGACAAGCTTCTACATGTCATTTACTATGCTAGTCGTGTACTAAATAATGTGTAGAAAAACTACACTACTACAGAAAAGGAATTACTTGCAGTGGTTTATGAAATTAACAAGTTCAAGTCCTACTTAGTAGGATCCAAGAGTATGATACAGAAATTAGAGACAGAAAAGGCACGGAAAATCAAGTGGCTGACCACTTGTCTAGGATTGAACCATTAGCAAGGACCTCTCTACCCTCTATTGACATATCCGAAACCTTTCCAGATGAGCAACTCTTTGCCATCCGAACAGGACCTTAGTTTGCAGATATTGCAAACTACAAGCTATAAGGTTCATTCCCAAGGGGTTTACCAGGCAGCAAGCCTGGAAACTCATGCATGATGCAAAGTACTACTTGTGGGATGAACCATATCTCTCTAAGAGATGCTCGGATGGAATAATCCAATGATGTGTTTCTGAAGAAGAGGCACAAAGAATCCTATGGCATTATCTCTCTAGAATTCTACCCTAAAACATGATAAAAACTTAACTATGGCTCCTTGGTTCATTCCTCCTTCAATCCTTGGGTTCAATAGCATTAGAAATGGATTGGATTGGGCCCAAAATACTTCAGAAATCGCTGGCCACAAGTTGCTAACATGGACCCATGCTGATCCAGCGACGTGTGCGAGTCAAGAGTGCGTACACATGCTTAAAAGTCAGGCAAATGGAACCGGATGTTAACTTTCCAACGCAACTGGAACCGCCTCATTTGGACCTTTGTAGCTCAAGTTATGATCAATTGAGTGCGAAGAGGTCAGAATTGACTGCTTTGCGGTTCCTTCATTTCTTCATGAGTTCTCCCACTTTGCATGCTTTTCCTTCATTCCTTCAATCTAATCTTTGCCTTCCAAACCTGAAATCATTTAACAAACATATCAAGGTATCGAATGGAATTAAAGTGAATTAAATTTAGCTATTTTAAGGCCTAAAAAGCATGTTTTCACACTTAAGCACAAATTTAGGGAGAATTATAAAACCATGGTATTTCAATGAATAAATGTGAGAAAAGTTGACAAAATCCCCCAAATTAAGCACAAGATAAACCACAAAATTAGGGTTTATCACATTGCCATGACTCGGACTATGGAGGACATTTTGGAGGTGAGCGGATAACCACCAAGGTTCTCCAAAGTGGCTTCTAGTGGCCCATTCTCTTTAAGGACTCTAGAGAATTTGTCCGTAACCGTGATAGTTGCCAAAGCACCGGTAATCTCCCTCATGGTCACAACATGCCTCAGCAGGGAATCCTAGAGATTGAGTTGTTTGATGTATAGGGTATAGATTTTATGAGACCCTTCCTACCTTTATACTTAAAGACCTACATCCTCGTAGTAGTACATTATGTGTCTAAATGGGTTGAAGCAATAGCAACACCCAATAATGACACCAGAGTAGTAATGAAGTTCCTCCAAATAAAACATCTTCAGCAGATTTGGTATCCCTAGAACACTAATTAGTGATGGAGGTACTCATTTCTGCAACAGACAGCTGGATTCTATCTTAAGCCGTTACGAAGTTCGCCATAAAGTAGGAACACGGTATCATCCCCAAACAAATGGGGAGGCTGAAGTCTCAAATAGAGAACTCAACTGAATCTTAGAGAGGACACTAGGCACCTCTAGAAAGGATTAGGCTAAAAAGCTTGATGATGCTCTATGGGCATACAGAACAGCTTTCAAAACCCCCATTGGAACCTCACCATATCAGCTGGTATATGAAAAATCCTGTCATCTTCCTATGGAACTAGAACACAAAGCCTATTGGGCTACTAGATTCCTTAACCTTGATGCTAAAGCAGCAAGAGAGAAACGGCTTCTCCAACTAAATGAGTTGGACGAATTCTGCTTAGATACATTTGGAAATGCAAAGATCTATAAGGAAAAGGCAAAAAGGTGGCATGATAGCAAGATATCTTCCAGAGTCTTTGAACCAAGACAGAAGGTTGATGCGTGAGCATCTTTTCTATCTTTTCCTAGTGAATTTGCATTTGAATTGTTAATTTTAATCAAGATTTAAATATCTTCTAGCCACTATGGATGCTACTTTGAGTTGTGTGTAATTCTATTTATTTCAGGTAGCATTCGGATGGATTTGATGGAGTTTTTGTAGAAAAAGAGAAGAAAGTGAATGATGCTGCCAACTCTGACCTCCTTTCACTCCAATAAGAATAACTTGAGCTACATAGGTCCAATTGACGTGATTTTAGTAGCATTGAAAAGCTAACTTCTAGATATTTTCAACGATGTATAATAATATACACTTCTTCTCCATAAATTCGGCCATACTAGCGCCTAACTTGGGATTCTCCAAGTTAGGCTCCAAGACAAAAGGAAAGCCTCCAAGTGCTTGCTGCCAGGGTGGCACTTAACTTCAGAATTCTGAAGTTAGGCGCCAATGATCATCAACACTCCCAATTGCTCGCTGCCAAGCTCAAGTCTAACTTCACTTTAAGCAATGGTCCCTGTTCCGAGGGTTACCTGAAACTGTAGGTCGACTCGGGCGAGATCTTCTGAGCTAGTCGGAGCTGTCGTGTCTGACTTATTGGACTTGGTGGTGGTGCTGATTCTTCATCCCTGGAGGGTGGGGGTACCTGCAAGGAACTCCGATGCTTAAGTTAGCAAGGGTATTAATTAGGTATTTAGTAGAATCAGAGTATGACTTATACCTGGGTGCTCCAGTATATTTATAATATCGTGGAGTGACCTTCTTAGATAAGATAAGTTAGTTATCTTATCTTATCTTTATCTTATCTTTGAGTGAGGTCATCTTATCTTCAAGGGAACCACGCTTATCTCTATAGGCTTGGGCTGCCTTAGGATTTGGGTCGTGTTCCTCTGTTGGGGCCCTTCTTTAGGCTTTCCTGGTGACTTGGCCGAACTCTCTTGAAAAGAGGTCGGGTCGTCCTGACCTGAAGAGGTTAGTCTCTTTGTCTGTAAAACATCCCAGGTCGGATAACTCAACCCAAGGTATGAACAGTACCCCTGCTCGAGCTCGGTGATGCATGGGAATTTGTCTCTCAACAAATTTCCTTCGGCAAGTATACCGAATTGTCGTCAAGTAAAAACTCACAATAGAGTGAGGTCGAATCCCACAGGGATTGATTGGTCAATCAATTTTAATTGGAAGAATACTCTAGTTGAGCTAAGCAGAAAGTGGATATAGAATTGCAGAAAATTAAATGGCGGGAAAGTAAATGATAGAAAATAAAGTGCAGAATCTTAAATGGGAAATTGGGGTGATTAGCATGAAAGTAAATGACAGAAAATAAAGAGAATGGGTAAGATCAAAAAAGGGAAAATCATTGGGTTCAAGAGGTATTGCATTCTCCGGATCAAGTTTATTCTCATCTCTTTCTCAATCAATGCATTCATTGATCTCCTTGGCAATCTTAAGTGATTGAATCCCAATTCCTTGGCAATCCAATCTCTCTAAACTTGAACAATAGCCCAATTCCTTGATTTAATTGCTCATGAGAAGAGATGAGGTATGGTCACTGATTATACCACATGTATTTCCAAATCAAAGTGTTGGTAGGATTATATGTCACTATACCCATCCAAACCCCAATTTGGTCCAACATGAGAAAGCATTTCTAGCATGATCTCCTCATCCCTTTTCCAAGGCTCAGAGGAGATCCAATTATGGAGAGTTTCTTTCCCAAGATAACAATCCAATTAGATGAAGATCGAAAGCTTTCTAGTAAGATCAAGAGAAAAGAAAGAAGAAGAATAATGAAAACTATGATTGATCCATTAAATTACAACAGAGCTCCCTACCCAATGAAAGGGGTTTAGTTGTTCATAGCTCTGGAAAATGGAAATGAAGAAGAAGAAAGATACATTCTAACTCTAGAAGTTGCAGAAAAGTAAAATATACAGAGTGTAGTTTTCTCCAAATGCCCATCCCCCTTCTAGTTCAAAACTCCTCCTATATATACTACTCTTCTTGGTCTTCTAGTCAATTTCGCAAGTCTTAGATATGGGCCTTTGATCTTAAGTTGAAGCAGTTGGGAATCTTCAGTGGGCTCAGCTTTATTTGCAGAGAGAAAGTGATGTAAGCATAGACTTTGGCTTGGGGCGTTAGTGGCGTTAACGCTGAGTGACATTGTGAGTTCGAGAACGTTAGTGGCAATCACTTTTCTCACTAACGTTCCCACCACATGGCCCACGTTAACTCCAACGTTAGTGGCACTAACGTGACCACTAACATTTCCTTACAAACCTTCGCAAGCGTTATTGGGACTCACCTTTCCCAATAACGTTGCCTTGTGCCCCTAGCCCCCACGTTAGAGCTCACGTTAACTAAGTTAATGTGGCTCTTAACATAGTTATGTCTTATCTTCGCAAGTGTTATTGGGACTCACCTTTCCCAATAACGTTGCCTTGTGCCCCTAGTCCTCACGTTAGAGCTCATGTTAACTAAGTTAACGTGGCTCTTAACGTGGTTATGAATGCCATCCCAACGTTAGTGACAAAGGTGAGTGTCACTAACGTTGGCTTATCAATTTCAACTCCACGTTAACTTTCACGTTAGTGGTCTTAACGTGACCACTAACGTGGGCAATGCAAGCTTGATCCAATGTTACTGACAAAGGTAAGTGTCACTAACGTTGGCATTGTTCTTCTCTTCCACGTTAGAGTCCACGTTAACTTAGTTAACGTGGCTCTTAACGTGGTTCATTGCCACATCTTGGAGCGTTAGTGGTGATCACAATTACCACTAACGTTGGAGTCTTTTTTGTGTCTCCACGTTAACTACCACGTTAATGTAGTTAACGTGGCAATTAACGTGGCTCATGATGGCTTCGAGGGCATTACTGGTGTTCACTTTTCTCATTAATGCTGCAAGCTTATCCCTCTTCCACGTTAGTACCTACGTTAACTAGGTTAACGTGGATGCTAACGTGGCTATTACTTGCTTCCTTTGTCCTGAAATTACACAAATAAAGTGCATCAAGGCTCTAATCCAAGTCATGAAATCATGCATTATCCAATTTAACATTCATTCCTTGCATAATTCTCATGAAATAATGTAAAATTCACAATATTTGTCTAAATCAAGATGTAAGTGTTCTTTTACCTAAAACTTACTTATTTCCTAAGAAAATGCATGAAACTACCCTAAAATAGTAAAGAAAAGGTCAGTGAAACTAGCCTAGATGCCCTGGCATCACACAGTCTTTATTTGGAGGCCGAGTCTTAGTTTTTAGGTCTTCGAACCTTCTCGGGTGAAGCCGAACTCGAGCATTTTGTTGACTTTATCCTTGTAGAGTTCCTTTTTGAATGCGGAACATTTCGTTTCCTCTGAGAGCGGCGCTTTTGTATTAGCGTCCTAGCCTTGGGAATGCGCAAGGGTTTTAATGCCATCATTAATTGGTTTTCAATGCCCCATTTCTTTTCTTTTATTTTGAACTTTACACACAGAAAACGATTTTTCCTCTTCTATGTAACTTCCCTTTTTCTTTCTCACTTTTCTGTTTTAGCCTGTTGCTTCGCCCTTTTGCGTCTTCTCTTTGCGACGTCGCTTGGTGATCATAGGTGCCCTCCTTGTTTTCTACGACAGCTTTGTCTTCAATCTTCCTTTCGTACGCTTCTCCTTTTTTTTGGTTGGTTCATCTTCTCTTTTGCTTGCATTGTTTTGTTTTCTTGGTACAGTAGGGTTTTTACTTGAGTAATTTTTTGGAAAGTTTGAACCTTTTTGCATTTTTATGCTTTTTGTTACTATGATTTCTGGTTTCTTCTTTTCTGGTGTTTCCTGAATGGTTGAAGCTTCTAGGGTTTTACATGTTGTTGCCTGTTTCTGTATAAGTGGCTTTGTTTGATTTTGAAGAAAGATTGTGCCTTTGACAGTTTTTCGGCTTGGCATGTTCTTGCTGTTGGGTAGACTGAAGTCGTAATTTTGAGAGGCGGCTTATTTTGATAACTTTATTTGGTTTGTGGCCTTTCCAAGTGTCATTCTTGTTGAAATAGAGACTTTATCTTCTTGTTGGGACGTGTAGAGATGTAGGCTTGTAGGCTTTCCTAAGTCCTTATTCTGCCTCCAAAGGATGCCCCTGGAACTTTTTTGGACCGGGTCCTGGGGTTTCCTTTTGTTGCTTTTCCTGGCTTCCTGACACCTATATGCTTTAGCTTTCCGAGTTGTCTCCGTTTATGCCCGAGTTGTTTGATTTAGTGTTCCGAGATGCTTTTGAGTAATCCAATCTTATTTTCTTCTTTGAAGGACTAGTTAACCATGTCTTCTTGCAAAAATATTGTTGAGACATCTTCCCAGGTCCCTAAGGGCATGGCGGATTGGGTGGATTCTATGGTCCTCTTATGCATCTCGTTGGTTGATTCAGAGTTTTGTCAGCAACTTAGGCAGTTTCATAGGATTTGTGGCAACGGTAGCGATGAGAGGAATTATGAGCTCGTATCTCCAACTTCTGATGAGAGGGTTTGCTTTTCTACCCGGATTACTGGAGAGCGCCCCTTTTTCTATGCCTAAGACTTCTTTTTTAGTCAAATGAATATTACTCTTCCTTTTACTCCCTTTGAGACCAAACTGTTATGGTTCTGTAATGTAGCTCCATCCCAACTTCACCCCAATTCCTGGGGTTTTATAAAAATCTTTCAGCTGCTTTGTCGTGAGTTTGGCATCCCTACTTCGCAATTTCTCTTCTTTTATCTTTTCGTTTTGACAAAGCCTGGTGTGGTGAAGAAGAAAGCCGCTTTGGTTTCTTTCCGAGCTTCCCAGGGGAAAAAGATTTTCTCCATGTTTGATGAGTCTTTTCGCGATTTCAAAAATTACTTTTTTAGGATCCGAGCTATTGAAGGAGCTCAGCCCTTTTTTCTGGATGAGAATGATGAGCCCATCTTTCCTTTAGAATGGCAAAAGAATGTAGTGGTATCGAGATATTCGTGGGTGATGTTAGATGAGGCTGAACAAGCTTTTGTGACTGTGCTGGAAGAAAACTGGGGGCATCCTCCTCATCTCGACACAAAGAAATTTTTAGCCAACCCCTCTCTCCTCCGAGATGAGCTGGGTAGTGGTCAATTTTTCTATTGGTTTTGCTTATCGTTTTGTTGAGTTTGTCTCTTGTGAGGTCTTTTTTTGACTCGTAGTTTGGTTTCCTGCTATGATGTTTGTTTGCAGAGATGATTAAGAACAACGAATCCATGAAGGCTTTTAAAAGGGCAAGGAAGGCTATTGCAGCTCAGAATGCCTTAGCCAAGGCAGCCGGGGAGGGATCTTCTCAGGTTTCGTCTAAGCCTTTGGTTACAAGTTCTCTTGGGCCGAGGAAGGTTATCCCCACTCCTCAAGTTTGTTTGATTGATCATTCACAAGCTTCTGCTGGTACCTCTTCTCCTTCTGCCGCTCCTCCTCCAAAAAGACCTCGGACTGTCGAGCCTTTTAATCTTGGCGCTCCCGACTTTGATGCTGTTGGGTTTGTGGATCAACAGATTGCTCCCTATGGTGTCATGCCTACTGACGATGTCTCCATCCTTTGTGATTTAGATTTCATTACTCGGAGTGGTATTACACTGGCACACATGGGAGCGGCTTTATATTAGACTGCTCAATATCTTCCTATCCATGCTACCAAGGCCTTTATGGAGGAGGCAAAATCGGAGTTTGACCAAATTAAACGTTTGAAGGAGGAGCTCGAGGTGAAAGTGGCCGAGCTGGAAAAGGAATTGAAGGGGAAAAAGGCTCG
This sequence comes from Arachis duranensis, assembly GCF_000817695.3. Lineage (NCBI taxonomy): Eukaryota > Viridiplantae > Streptophyta > Magnoliopsida > Fabales > Fabaceae > Arachis > Arachis duranensis. The sequence continues at coordinate 46,064,242 of NC_029780.3, forward strand.
GGCTATTGGTCTGGCGGCTGTTGTGCAACTGGCCAAGGATACAGCGTTAAAACATAAGGATAGCTATGTTACTACTTATAGAGAGATGATGGAGCTCAGGGGTAGCTTGGAATCTGTCCGAGCTGATTATACCGAACTTCAAAGTCATCTTGTAGGCAGTGTTCCTGCTGCTTATGAGAATCTAAAGGAGCAAGTTCGAGTTCTTGTGCCAGATCTCGACCTTTCCCTTTTTAGTATGGACAACATTGTTAGGGATGGTAAGATTGTCCTTGACGATCCTGATGATGATGACGATGATCGTCCTTCACTGCCCGCTATCAAGACCTCTGTTGTGCCGACTTCTCCGACTTCCACTGCTGAGATCAATCACCCAGAGGGGGAACCAAATTGCCAAATCTTGAACCGGGATGATGGGACGGTAGATGCGGTGCCTTTTCAGACTCGCCCTCCTTCACCCCGAGTTGATGCTGCTGAGAAGCCTTCGGATGTTAACTAAATTTTCTTCTTGCTTGTTTGTAGATAGCCCGGCTTGTGGGCTTTTAAAACGCTTGATTTTGTAAATGATATTTTGATGACTGTTGATACTCTTTTAGTTGCTTTATTTAGCAACTTTTAAAAAAAAGGAGTAGTTTCCGAACTTTTGGGGTTGCTTTTGGTGGCCTCTGAAGTTTGCCCTTTATCTTAACTAGCAGTTTTTATATCAGGCCTGCTTGCACTCGGCTTAGTACCTTTTCTAGGTCTTGGGAGTGTTTTAGAACTTTTCCTTTGGCTGATCTCTCAGGATTGGCTTGTTTTCTTTGATGCTATTTTCATCAATTTGCTTTGTCCTTTGGTTCGCTGTGGTTGCTGATTTTGTCACGTTGATTTGTCCAAAGAGTTGCTAGTGACCCTCTTTTAGGGGTTACTTTTGTAGAGTTATGTTTCGGGCTGGCTTCGTCTTGTCGGGCCACGTCGAGTTACTTTGTAATCCTCTTTCTTGGACTTTTGTTCAGGTCTCTTTCAGGGATTACCTTTGTAGCTTTATGTTTTGGGCCGACTTTGTCATGTCGGGCCCTGTCGAGTTACTTGGTAATCCTCTTTCTTGGACCTTGTTCAGGTCTCTTTCAGGGATTATCTTTGTAGCTTTATCTTTTGGGCCGACTTTGTCATGTCGGGCCCTGTTGAGTTACTTGGTAATCCTCTTTCTTGGACCTTGTTCAGGTCTCTTTCATGGATTATCTTTGTAACTTGTTCGTAGGAGTCCGATTTCATCATATCGGACTCTTCTAAGTTATAGTAATCCTCTTTTATAGGGCTGGCCAAACCTCTTTCCACGGCTAGTCTTTAAGTTATTTTATAGCAATCCATTTTATTAGGACCTCGTCAAGTCCTTTCTATGGATTACTTTCTATAACTTCTTGCATTATTCTATTTTCATCTTTTGCCGATTTTGTAAAGTTTGGGTTTTAACCCTCGTCTGGTCGACCTTTTAATGAATTTGGTTTTCATCTTTGGTCTTTATCGTGATCGCACAGTGAATTTGATTTTCACTTTCTGTCAATCTGTAGCTTTATAATCGGACGATGAATGTTTCAGAATAATGAGGCTTGAGTGTTTGTAGAAAATCTAAACAGCTTTTATTAAAAGAAAATGCAAATATATACATGCGAGGGGTTAATTTCCTAAGTCAGGTGAATCGTAGGTCTTGGCTTGGCGCCTCGTTAAAAAACCTTTTCAGGAAAAAGAGTGCGCCTTGTCCAAGGTCATTTATCATCCATAACTATAGTACCTTCTTAGGTTACAGGCGTGCCATGACCTAGGAAGCTCTCGTCCGTCGAGTTCGAAAAGCCTGTAGTAGCCCTTTTCCAGCACTTCTATGACTCGGTAGGGTCCTTTCCAGTTTGCTGCCAGCTTTCCTTCTCTAGGTCGAGCTGTTCCGATGTCGTTTCGGATTAGAATGAGGTTGTTCTCAGCAAAGGCCTGCTGTATTACCTTTTGATTGTATCGGGAAGCCATTCGTCATTTTAATGCCTCTTCCTTTATCCGAGCTCTTTCTCGAACTTCTGGAAGTAGGTCGAGCTCTTCCCTTTGAAGTTGGGAGTTGGCTTCTTCTCTATAGTGGATTACTCTAGGCGACCTTTCTCCGATCTCTACTGGGATCATTGCCTCCATTCCATATGCTAATCGGAAGGGTGATTCCTTTGTGGTAGAATGTGGCATTGTTCGATATGCCCATAAGACCTGTGGAAGCTCCTCAGCCCAGGCTCCCTTTGCATCCTGTAATCTCCACTTCAGCCCAGCCAGTATGACTTTGTTGGCAGCTTCAGCTTGTCCATTGGCTTGGGGATGTTCAACAGAAGTGAATTATTGTCTTATATTTAAGTTGGTTGCTAGCTTTCTGAAGCATGCATCTGTGAACTGAGTACCATTGCCTGTGGTGATGGAGTATGGAACCCCAAACCTTGTGACGATGTTTCTATATAAGAATTTTTGACTTCTTTGAGCAGTGGCATTAGCTAGGGGCTCTGCTTCAATCCACTTTGTGAAGTAGTCTATTCTCACTATGAGGAATTTGACTTGTCCAGATCCTTGAGGAAAGGGTCCGAGAAGATCGAGTCCCCATTTTACGAATGGCCAAGGTGAGATCACGCTGATGAGTTCCTCTGGTGGGGCGATGTGAAAGTTGGCGTGTTTCTGACATGATGAACATGTCTTTACAAATTCTATGGCTTCCTTTTGTAGAGTTGGCCAATAAAATTCTACCCGAAGTACTTTTTTGGCCAGTGCCTGCGAACCGAGGTAATTGTCACAAATGCCACTATGTACTTCTTCTAGGACTTCCTTTATATTGGAAGTCGGCATGCATTTTAGCAGTGGTATTGAAATTCCTCTTTTGTATAGAGTATTATTTATGATAGTGTAATAGTGTGCCTCCCGTTTCAACCTCTTTGCCTCCTTTTCCTCTGTTGGGAGTGCTTCTGTTTTGAGGTAATTAATTATGGGAGTCATCTATCCTTGATCGCGACCTGTTATAGTCAGGACTTTTTCTTCTTCTAAGATTGATGGATTCTGTAGAATTTCTTGGATGAGGCTTCTATTTTTGCCCTCTGGTTTGGTGCTGGCTAGTTTTGAGAGTGCGTCAGCTCGAGTATTATGTTCTCGGGGTATGTGACAGACCTCATATTCTCTGAATTGTCTGAGCTATTCTCTGGTTTTGTCCAAATACTTTTTCATGATGGGGTCTTTGGCTTGGTAGCTTCCTACTATTTGCGAAGTAACTACCTGTGACTCACTGAAAATGATAAGCTTTTGAGCTCCAACCTCCCTAGCCAGCTTCAAACCAGCTAGTAGTGCCTCATATTCTGCTTGATTGTTTGAGGCAAGGAACCCGAATTTGAGGGAGAGTTCGATTTGGGTTCCCTGATCGCTTTCAATTATCACACCCGCGCCGCTTCCTGATTTATTTGAGGAACCGTCCACGTAGAGATTCTATTCTGTGGGGATTTTCGGTGTGTCCATGAATTCCACAATGAAGTCGGCCAGGTATTGTGATTTGAGGGCCGTCCGAGCTTTATATTGAAGATCAAATTCAGACAACTCGACTGCCCATTGCAAGATTCTGCCTGCCAGGTCTATTTTTTGTAAGATTCCTTTTATGGGCTGGTTGGTCCGTACTTTAATAGTGTGGGCTTGAAAGTATGGGCGAAGTCGTCGTGATGTTAGTATGAGAGCGTAAGCAAATTTTTCTATTTTCTGATAGTTCAGCTCGGACCCCTTGTAATGCTTTGCTGATGAAGTATACGGGCTGTTGCCCACTATCGTCTTCTCGGACTAGTGCTGAGGCTATCGCCTGACTTCCGACTGCGAGGTACACTATGAGTGGCTCTCCTTCCCGGGGTTGAGTTAGTATAGGTGGCTGTCCCAGGAATCTTTTAAAATCTTGGAAGGTGATGAGCGGATATTTTATACGCTTTTTGGGGGTAATTTCATATAGATTTTAGTATGTTTTAGTTAGTTTTTAGTATATTTTTATTAGTTTTTAGGCAAAATTCATATTTCTAGAGTTTACTATGAGTTTGTGTGTTTTTCTGTGATTTCAGGTATTTTCTGGCTGAAATTGAGGGAGCTGAGCAAAAATCTGATTCAGGATGAAAAGGGACTGCTGATGCTGTTGGATTCTGACCTCCCTGCACTCGGAATGGATTTTTTGGAGCTACAGGAGTCCAATTGGCGCGCTCTTAATTGGGTTAGAAAGTAGACATCTAGGGCTTTCCAGCAATATATAATAGTCCATACTTTGCGCGAAGATAAATGATGTAAACTGGCGTTTAACGCCAGTTCTATGTTGCATTCTGGTGTTGAACGCCAGAAACATGTTGCAAGTTGGAGTTAAACGCCAGAAACAGGTTACAACCTGACGTTTAACTCCAGAAATAGCCCAGGCACGTGAGAAGCTTAAGTCTCAGCCCCAGCACACATCAAGTGGGCCCCAGAAGTGGATTTCTGCACTATCCATCTTATTTTACTCATTTTCTGTAAACCTAGGTTACTAGTTTAGTATTTAAACAACTTTTAGAGACTTATTTTGTATCTCATGACATTTTAGATCTGAACTTTGTACTTTTTGACGGCATGAATCTTTAAACTCCATTGTTGGGGGTGAGGAGCTCTGCAGCGTCTCGATGAATTAATGCAATTATTTCTGTTTTCTATTCAAACACGCTTGTTCCTATCTAAGATGTTCATTCGCACTTCAATATGAAGAAGGTGATAATCCGTGACACTCATCACCATTCTCAACCCATGAACGCGTGTCTAACAACCACCTCCGTTCTACCTTCGATTGAATGAATATCTCTTGGATTCTCTAATCAGAGTCTTCGTGGTATAAGCTAGAATCCATTGGCAGCATTCTTGAGAATCCAGAAAGTCTAAACCTTGTCTGTGGTATTCCGAGTAGGATTCAGGGATTGGATGACTGTGACGAGCTTCAAACTCGTGAGTGTTGGGCGTAGTGACAAACGCAAAAGGATCAATGGATCCTATTCCGACATGATCGAGAACCGACAGATGATTAGCCGTGCTGTGACAGAGCATTTGGACCATTTTCACTGAGAGAATGGGAAGTAGCCATTGGCAATGGTGACGCCCTACATACAGCTTGCCATGGAAGTAGCTTTGCATGTTTGAAAGTAAGAAAGCATTATGTTGCAGGGATTCAGAAGACAAAGCATCTCCAAAACTCCAACATATACTCCATTATTGCGTAACAATTACTTATTTTATACCCTTTCACTTTTTACAATTGAAACTAAAGAACCCTATTGGTATTCTGACTAAGAATAATAAGATAACCATAGCTTGCTTCAAGCCAACAATCTCCGTGGGATTCGACCCTTACTCACGTAAGGTATTACTTGGACGACCCAGTGCACTTGCTGGTTAGTTGTGTGCAATTACATAGTGTGAGTGTAATTTTTGTGCACCAAATTTTTTGCGCCGTTGCCGAGAATTGTTCGAGTTTGAACAACGGACGATTTATCTTGATACTTAGATTAGGAAAAATTTGTCTTTTTTGTTTAGAGTCACTAGGATTGCATCTTCTATTACTCCTTTTTAAAAATTTTTCAAAAATATTATTTTTTTCTTTATTAGTTTTTTATTTTTCTTGGAGTCTTTTGTGTGAGTTTAGTGTCATGTTTTAAGTTTGGTGTCAATTGCATGCTTTTCCTTGTCCTTCAATTTTCGAATTGCATGTTCTTTGTTCTTCCTTGATCTTCAAATTGTTCTTGTCAATTTTTCTTGTTTGATCTTTGGTTTGTCTTGTTTTCTGTCTTTTCTTGTTTTTCTTGTGTATTTTTCAAAATATTAGTTTTCAAAAAAATATTTTTTATTTATTAAATACCTTATTAAAACACGTTAAATTTATAGCTCAGTTGGCTAGAGCGTTGGCTTATGTTCTTGGCAATTGGGTATCTTCCTTTTAAGATATTTTTTTCAAAAATAATTTTTCTTTGATTAAATCTTGTGCCAAACTTTAAGTTTGGTGTTCTCTTGTTAATTTTCTTTAATTTTCAAAAATTTATTTTTGGTTTTCTAAAAATTTTAAGTTTGGTGTTCTTTCTTTTGTTCTTGTTGTTCTTGTGAGTCTTCAAGGTGTTCTTGAGTCTCCTTTGTGTTTTGATCTTAATATTTTTTAAGTTTGGTGTGCCTTGGTGTTTTCCCTCCAAAATTTTCGAAAACAAGGAGCATTAGATTTAAAAATTTTAAGTCTTGTGTCTCTTGTGTGTTTTTCTCTTTCATAATAAAATTCAAAAAAATATATTTTTTCAAACTATTTTTAAACATTTTTTTCCGGAACTTTTCATAAAATTCAGATTTCAATTTCAAAATTTTTCAAATCTTATCCTTTTAAATTTTTTTTAAAAATCATAGCTTTTTCAAAAAAATATCCTAACCACTCTCTCTCTCCTCACTTTTTTGAAAAATTTTAAAATATTTTTTAAAATTTTATTTTTATTTTTTATTTTAGTTTTTATTTTAATTTATTTTATTATTTAGAAAATTATTTTTCTTATATAATAAAATAAATCCACATCATCTCCCTTTCTCCATCATAGACCTAAGTGGAAATGAACAGTCCAGAAGGACTCTGGGGTCATATGCTAACCCCACTACTGCTTCATATGGGAGTAGTATCTGTATACCCTCCATCGAAGTTAGTAGCTTTGACTTGAACCTCAGCTCATTATCATGGTGCAGCAAAGTTTCCAGTATTCTGGTCTTCCACAAGAAGAACCTACAGAGTTTCTGGCACAGCTTTTACAAATTGCTGACACAGTACATGATAAGGAAGTAAATCAGGATGTCTACAGCTTATTACTGTTTCTATTTGCTGTAAAAGACCAAGCTAAGAGGTGGCTAAATAACCAACCTAATTCTAGCATAAGGACATGGAAATAGCTGTTAGAAAAATTCCTGAATCAATATTTCCCTCCAAAAAGGATGACACAGCTAAGGCTGAGCATCCAAGGCTTTAAACAAGGAGATAATGAATCCCTTTATGATGCCTGGGAGAGATACAGAGAGATGCTAAGAAAATGCCCCTCTGAAATGTTTTTAGAGTGGGTGCAGTTAGACATCTTCTATTATGGGCTTACAGAGAAAGCTCAGATTTCTCTAGACCACTCAGCTGGTGGATCTATCCACATGAGAAAGACAATCGAAGAAGCTCAAGAGCTCATTGATACAGTTGCCAGAAATCAGCATCTGTACCTAAGCAGTGAATCTTCCGTGAAAGAAGAGGTAAAACAGTAACTGATGAACTCAGTCCTGCAGAACAAGTTACTGAATTCAATCAGTAATTAGATTTTCTAACAAAATAGCTAGCCGAATTCAAGGAGATATTGCAAGAAACAAGAATGGCTAATATGAATATGGAAGTGCAGTTGAAGCAAATAGAACAGCAGTTATCAAAACAAATAACAGAAGAGTGCCAAGCAGTTCAATTAAGAAATGGGAAAACATTAAATACCTCACTCCAAGGTAGCAGGAAACCAAGAAATGAACAAACTGCTACCCAAAATCCCTCTGAGGACAGTAAGAGCCCAGAGAGGAACAATCCTGGCGTTCAAACGCCAGAAAAGGGTGAAGGGCTGGTGTTGAATGCCCAATCCATGCTCAGTTCTGGCGTTCAAACGCCAGAAACAGGCAAGAAGTTAGCGTTGAACGCCCAAAGGAAGCTCAGTTCTGGCATTCAGATGCCAGAAGCAAGTAAGGAGTTGGCATCTAACGCCACTCCAGCTTTCACCCCTGGCATTCAAACGCCAGTGGGGGATCAGACACATACAAGTACTAATAGCAACCCCTCTAAAAAGGCTTCTAAACCAACAACTGTAGGGAATAAACCTACAGCGACTAAGGTTGAGGAATACAAAGCCAAAATGCCTTATCCTCAGAGAAAGAACTTTTAGCCATAATTTTTGCTTTTGATAAGTTTAGATTATATCTTATTGGCTCAAAAGTAATTGTATTCACTGATCATGCAGCACTCAAGTACTTGCTTACCAATCAAGAATCTAAGCCTAGACTGATAAGGTGGATCTTGCTGCTCCAAGAATTTGATATTGAGATTAAAGATAGGAGCAGAGCAGAGAACAAAGTAGCTGACCACCTCTCAAGGATTCCACAAGAAGAAGAAATGCAGCATGTTACAGTAAATGAAAGTTTTCCTGATGAACAATTGATGATTATTCAAGTAGCCCCTTGGTTCTCAGACATAGCTAACTTCAAGGCTATTGGGGAGTTACCAACAAACATCAACAAGCACATGAGGAGGAAGCTAATTAAGGATGCCAAACACTACATCTGGGATGACCCCTATTTGTTCAAAAAGTGTACTGATGGTGTCCTAAGAAGGTGTATATCCCATGAAGAAGAGCAGGAAGTGTTATGGCAATGCCATGGATCAGCATATGGAGGTCACTTCAGTGGAGAAAGGATAACAGCAAAGGTGCTCCAATCCGGATTTTACTGGCCAACAGTGTTTAAGGATGCCAAGGAAATGGTGTCAAGGTGTGATGAATGTCAAAGGGCTGGTAATCTAACCAAGAGGAATGAGATGCCACGGCAATACATACTAGAGCTGGAACTATTTGATGTATGGGGAATAGATTTCATGGGACCCTTCCCAACCTCCTACTCAAATAGCCACATATTAGTGGCTGTTGATTATGTTTCAAGATGGGTAGAGGCTATAGCTACTACAACAAATGACAACAAGGTTGTGATAAGCTTTTTGAGAAGGAACATCTTCAGCAGATTTGGAGTTCCCAGAGCTCTCATTAGTGACGGGGGGTCACACTTCTGCAACAAACAATTGGAAGCACTCCTTCTCAGATATGGAGTAAAACACAAAGTGGCAACTCCATACCACCCACAGACCAACGAGCAAGTCGAGATCTCCAACAAAAAGCTGAAACGGATACTTGAAAAAACTGTTGGAAGCTCACAAAAGGACTGGTCTAAAAAGCTAGATGATGCTCTATGGGCCTACAGGACAGCCTTCAAGACCCCCATTGGGATGTCACCATACCAACTGGTATTTGGCAAGGCTTGCCACTTACCAGTTGAATTAGAGCACAGAGCTTTCTAGGCTCTAAAACTACTCAATTTTGATGAAAAGGCTGCTGGAGAAGAGAGATTAATGCAACTCAATGAACTGGAAGAGTTTAGAAATCAAGCATATGAGAATGCAAAAATCTACAAAGAGAACACAAAAAAATGGCATGACCAAAAGATAGCAAGAAGAGAGTTCACTGAAGGACAAAAGGTGTTACTCTACAATTCAAGACTCAAGTTCTTCCCTGGAAAACTTAAGTCTTGATGGTCAGGACCTTTCACCATACTCAAGGTGTTTTCCTATGGTCATGTGGAGCTCATGGATGACAAGACTCAGAGAACTTTTTCTGTCAATGGCCATAGACTCAAACATTACTTGGGAGGCTCATTGGAGGAGCAGAGAGTGAGCTACAAGCTCAGGTAAAGATGAAGGAATGTCAAGGTAATGACAATAAAGAAGCGCTAGTTGGGAGGCACCCCAACACTTTATCCTTTTGATTTAATATTTTTTTTAGAAGTAGTTTAAATTCTGTGATAGTTTCATTTTAGTAATTAGGACTAGTTTATAATTGTAAGATTAGGAAGTTTGATATTTCTTTGATAGTAGATCATTTTTACACTCTTTTATTTCTTTCTACTTGGAATTTGCAACTTGATGAATGCATGACTAATGATAAGTGAATGAGCTGAGGACTAGCTAAAGTGCTAAGTTTGGTGTGGCCTCTCACCCACTTAATCTAGGCTTACACACAATTGAAAGCATGATTTTGAAGAGTAAGCCCAGAGATTAAGTTTGGTGTGGCCACCACCAATAATCACATAGCAACCCAATTCACCCAAGCTGAAAGCACTAAATACTTTGGATAAGAAATGAACGTGAGTTAATGAGTTCAATGGAGTTGGAATGAAAAGAAAATAAAAAGGATTTATGTTGCTCCACTCTTATGAACACATTAAATTCACAATGATGAAACCAATTTATTAAGATGCCAAGGAATTAAGTTTGGTGTCCCAAGGGACACCCATCAATTGCAACCCAATTTATTCTTGATGAGAAGAAATATGGAGGGGTTATGTTATTATTACTAATGGGATCAGTTTCAATTTCAGGAGAGAAGATGGGGCCCACATGGAGAACAACTCACAAACCAAGGAAGCCAAAGTGTACTTGCACTTTGGAACTTAATACACGCAGAAGACACGGTGAGGAAAAGAGTTAGCGCTTCTTCCCACGCTAGGCGCCACTTCCCAAAGTGGGAAAACATTTAATCCATTTTATTTCCCACCTTCGAACAACAACCACTCACCCACTATAAAAGCCTCACTCCCCATCTCCTCTTCCACTAAAAACCCTTATCTTCGAACAACAACCCCTACAATACTTACCTTCGCATATCCTCTCATCTTCTACTATCCCCTACTTTCTTCCCTCTTTTCTTGATTGGGACAATCAAATCCTAAGTTTGGTGTTGGATAAAAACCTTGTTTTGCCTTCTTTTTCTTTTGAACCCCCTATTTTTTTCACACTCTCCCAACCTAATGGCACCACCAAAAAGCTCAGCCTCAAAGAAAAGAAGAACAAGGAAACCAACCTCTTGATCCTCAAGCTCTTTCAACACCTACAAGTTCATCTCCGCATTCAACCAAAATCAGTTTTATGATTGGGTGAGTGAGAGAAAAATCATCCCAGAAGTTGGATTTCAACTAGGGAGGAATGAACACATCGAAATCAACATTAAGATTGAGCAAAGGGATTGGTCACTTCTATGCAACCCACCAAGGAAAGTGGTTGAAAGCTTGGTGAGGGAGTTCTATGCCAATGCGGTACCTCAACCAGGGCAACAATATGGCTATATTAGCTATGTGAAGGGGAAATCCATTGACTACAGCCCCTCTAGCATAGAGAGAATGCTAATGGTGAAGAGGACAAGCTCCACTCGGAGCTATGAAGAGAGAATAAAGCAACAAGACACTGGGTTTAAGGAGATTTTGAGCGAAATATGTGTGATGAATGTGCAATGGATCAACGACAAGGATGGGATACCCAACCAATTGAGGAGAAGAGATTTGAGCCCCCAAGCTAGATGGTTGCTAGAGTTTGTGAGGAGATCCCTAATCCCTACATCCAACACTTCAGAGGTGACCAAGGAGAGAGCTGTGCTCATCTACAGCATCATGAGAGGAGAGAACATCAATGTGGGGGAGATGATTGCCAACAACATCAACAAAGTACTGAAAAGCACCAATGACAACACAAGGTTGGCATTTCCCAGCATCATACAAAGGCTGTGTGATAAGGCTAGAGTTGAAAAGATTATTGATGAAGTGCTTGTAAAGCAGGACAAGTTCATCACTGCCAAGAAGATGGCAAAAGTGGTGGCTGTCCACCCACTCAACAGGGCTAGAGAAAGAAGAGTCCATACTCATGAACCACAACAACAACAAGCAGATGGAGAAGCAGAAGAGCAACCTCAATTCCTAGCACTTCAACCACCACCACACTACCAATATCAAAAATTTCCAGAAGGTTTCAATTGGGAGCAACTACAAGGAGATGTACACCTAATGAGGGGAGATCTACACCATTTGAGGGAAGATGTCAACCAATTCAAGGAGGCTCAACAACAACAATGGAGCCAAGTTAACCAAAACGTTCAACAACTCCAAGAGAATTGGGAACAAATGAGGAAGGAGCAGCAAGAACAATTTGATTAGGGAGAAGTGCGAAGTGCACTAGACAAAATAGGAGAGCAAGGCAAGTGGCAACAGAGGAACTTGGCCAAATTCAGGCATCTCTATGATGCCAGGACATTATCCAGGAGATAGTATGACATCAACACACAAGCGAAGCTGAATCACTTGTGTAACGCTGTTGCCGCTCTAAACCCAAGATACCCAACTTTCATGCAAGGGATCGAAGAGCTAAGTGCAAGACAAGAAGAAATAGCATACCAACACAAGGAGAATGTGAAGTCATATATGAGGAGGCTAGGATATTGGAAGCCCAAGCCCAAGGATGCCAAGCCTCAAGAAGGTTCCTCCAAGCCAGATGAAGGTGGCTCATCCCCTCCCAAGAAGAAGGACAAGGGGAAGGGGCCAATGAACTGAAGATGAAGCTACTCAAGGATTCCCATGGTTGACACTTTCCGAATTTCTGCACTATGTTTAAGTTTGCTTTATTTACTCTTTGAATAATCATGCTAGGATAGTTTATGTTTCATGCTTAGTTTTTTTTTTCTGTTTAAAGTCTTTATGAGTTTTTCTTTAACAAGAAAGAAAATGCAATGTATTTCAAGTCTTCACTTCAATTAAATAAAAGTAGAACTTGTTTCCATAAGAGTTACTGTGAGTTGTGCAAAAATAATAAGAGAGACCAAAGCCAAGAGGGATCATCAAACAAACTAAGAAACAAAAAGTTAAGTGTAGAACCTTGGATGAACTAAAAAGAAAATGAGTCATGGAGAGAACTAGTCCTAGAAGGTATAACAAAGGGAAGGCTAAGGGGTGTTCCTTGAATATCCATAGAACCAAGATGTAGTAAGCAATAAAGACCCAAGGCTCTGAGCATCAACTACTGGGATAGAAAAGAAAAAGAAACATTAAAAAGCTCAAAAAGAAGTAATCCTAGTAGATGCTTGTGGTGAAGATGTGTCAAGAAGAAACCTGGGCAAGTAAATTCTTAAGGGTGTCTCAACACCTAGTACCCTAAAACAACTGGTTTGGGAGTGCTAATTGAAAGCCTAATTAAAGGGTTGTCTTGAGACAAAACACTTAGAGTCGTGGTCAAGAAAGCAAAATAACCTTCACTACTTCAAGGTGACAATCAATAGAAAGGACCCCTAAAGCCTATACCTGAGTGAACCCTCAAAGATCCAAGAGTTTTCCATGACAATTAAAATATTCATACATGTGTTAGACACTTAGTTTTACTCTTAGTTGTATTGTAGTCTTTTGAAGCCAAGGCCTCAATATATAAAAGTTTACTCACATTGATTTGCTTGGGACAAGCAAAACTTAAGTTTGGTGTTGTGATGACTTGCATCATCTACCCTTCTTTCTTGCATAAAGAAGACCATAAAAGAGCACAAATCTCATTTGATCGGTATAATTCATGCATTATTTGATGAATATTATGGTACACTACTTTGAGATGAGTTGTGCTGAATTACAGGTGAAAAAGGTATCAAAAATGGGTAGAAGACAAGTAAGAAGCTGGACGTGTAAAACTGGCGTGTCACTTGAGGGCAAACGCCACAAAAATGCACTAGCGTGGCATGCAAGAAGCTAAGCATGGCACGCCAATACTAAATTCCAGAAGGTAGATCCAAGCATGCATGTGGACGTGGCATGCCAGAGACTTGGCGTGGCATGCCAGAGACTTGGCGTGGCACGCTAGTAATAAATTCCAGAGAGCAAAAAGGGGGACACAAGAAGGGCGTGGCACGCCGGATCCATCAACTACTATGGGCGTGCCACTTGAAGTCGAAGGCGTGGCACACCAGCTCTAGAAAGTCACTTTGGCGTGCCACTTGAAGACCCAAGCGTGGCACGCTAAGCTTGAAGAGTGAACAAATACATGGGTGTGCCACTTGAGCAACTTAGTGTGGCACGCTGGTACAATGATCCAGAAAAGGGGCTAAATATAAGGGAAGACTGGGCGTGCCACTTAAAGTCGATGGCATGGCACGCCAACCTCTCAACCTCACTTAGGTGTGCCACTTGAGCAACCGGGCATGGCACGCCAATGCAGAAGACAACACAAGCAAGAACTGGGCGTGCCACTTGGTGTTGAAGGCGTGGCACGCCAGTTCCAAAAAGTCACTTTGGCGTGCCACTTGAAGGCCAAGGCGTGGCACACCAACCCCTAGAACAAGACAAGATCATGGGCGTGGCACGCCAACCTGCAGGCATGGCACGTTGGTATAACTTTCCAGAGAGGGTGGAAGAGGCCAATTACATGGGGCGTGCCACTTGAGCACGAAGGCGTGGCACGCCATTCACTATTCCTCACTTAGCGTGCCACTTGAGCAACAAGGCATGGCACGCCAGTGTCATTCAGAGGCAGAGAAGCATTGGGGCGTGCCACTTGAGTTCGTGGCGTGGCACGCCAGGTAGAGGGGCCATTCACCTAACAAGGGCGTGGCATGCCAACCTTTAGGCGTGGCACGCCAGTTCAATTTTCCAGAGACAAGGAAAGTGGAGAAATCAAAGGGTGTGCCACTTGAGCTCGAAGGCGTGGCACGCCAACATAAGAATTCCACTTCGGCGTGCCACTTGAGGGATTGAGCGTGACACGCCAAGCCATTTTGAAAGGCACGTGACACGCCTGAGAAGCGCCAGCCACACGACAGCTAAGGGGTCACGTTTATTGAGTGCTTTCTTTCCCTCCAAAATGTAATTTTCTCCTTTTCACTTTTGTAATTCTTTCATTTTACTAGGAGTAGTATACATACCCCAAAAGAGTACTGAAAAAGGGGTTAAGCAGTTAGTTCTATATCCACTTTTACATTCCACTTTTGAGTATTTTTTAACCTATGAATAGCTAACTTCCCTCTCATTGAGAGAGGGAGCTCTGTTGTACTTGATGGATTGATAATAGTAAAATTCTTCTTCTATTCATCTTCTCTTGATTTGCTAGAAGGAATTTCGTTCTTAAAGCTTAGTGTTCAATTATCTTGGGAAAGAGATTGAATGCAATTGGGTTTCATGGGAACCTTGGGAAAGGAAACATAAAACCATGCTTAAAATCCCTTCTCACATTTGAGTAGATTATGGGTTTTGGTGATGGGATACGTGACATATAATCCCCCCTCTACCTGGATCTACAAAGGTGTGTGGTATAATCAGGGACCAGGCATATCTCTCTTCATGAGCAATTAGACCAAGGAATTGGCTATTGATCAATATCTGAGAGATTGAATCACCAAGGGATTGGGGCTCAATCAATCATGATTGCCAAGAGGTCAGTGAGTTGCATGATTGAAGAAGATCTAAGCTAGATTTGATCCAAAGATGCAACATCTCCCAATCTCAATGAATTCCCCCATTCTTATCTATCCATTCCTTTATAGCTTCATTTTACTTTCAGCAACTCCCCCATTCCCATTTACATTCAAGTCATTTATGATTCAGCAATTTACATTCTACAATTTCCATTCCTACACTTTACTGCTTTTCTTTACATTCTAGTCATTTACATTTATGCCATTTACAATTCTGCACTTCACACAATACTTGATCCGCTTGACTAATTCATCAATCAATTAAAATTGCTTGGGTTTGCCAATCTCTGTGGATACGATCCCACTCCACTGTGGGTTATTACTTGGCGATAATTTTGGTGCGCTTGCCAAAAGGACTTGTTCACTAAATTTTTAAAAGGGGGTAGTGAATGAGGATCATCATGGACATGTCTTTCTGGTGTACGAGGTGATCGCGCGGTTTGTCCAACATCTTCTACTCTTTTTCTTTTTCTTTGCTCATCGTCACGGGTGGCCAGATATCGATCTAGCTTTCCTTCTCTTACTAGTTTTTCTATGGCATTTTTTAAATCGAAGCATTCATTGGTAGAATGCCCGCGGATCCGATGGTATTCACAATATTTAGCCCGGTTTCCTCCTCCTTTTTTGCCTTTGAGTGGCCGAGCTGGAGGTATTTTTTTAGTGTTACAAACCTCTTTGTAAACATCCACAAGAGACAATCTGATGGGGGTGTAATTGTGGTATTTTTTTATTTTCTCTCCATGTCGATCTTCCTTCTTTTTGGAATCTTTGTTCATATCCCGGGGAGTGAATCCGGCTTTTGAGGTCTCTTATAATCGGGATTTTTCCTCCATGTTGATGTACTTCTTAGCTCGTTCCTGCACCTCGTTAAGAGATGTGGGGTAATTTTTTGATATAGATTGGCTAAAAGGTCCTTCTCGCAAGCCATTAATGAGGCCCATGATGGCGGCCTCTGTTGGTAGGTTCTGTATGTCCAGAAATGTCTTGTTGAATCTTTCCATGTAGTTGCGAAGGGTTTCCCATTCTCCTTGCCTGATTCCTAATAGACTTGGAGTGTATTTAGCTTTGTCATTTTGGATAGAGAATCTGGCTGAAAATTTCTTGGTCAAGTCATCGAAACTCGAGATGGACCTAGGAGGTAGATTGTCGAACCATCTAATTGTCGTTTTTGTCAAAGTAGTCGGAAAGACTTTGCAGTGAACTGAATCTGATGCATCGGTGAGGTACATTCTGCTTCTGAAATTGCTGAGATGATGGCCGGGATCTGTAGTGCCGTCGTATAAGATCATATCTGGGAGTTTAAAGTCTTTTGGTATTTTGGTCTTCATGATCTTTTTGGTGAATGGATCTTGTTCCATGCGGGAGCTATCCTCATGAAAGGATCGGTTGGCTTTGGTCTTGATATCGGCTTCAAGTTTTAGCAATTTGTCCTCTAATTCTATGCGTCGCCTTATTTCCCTCTGTAGATCTTTCTCGGCCTCTCGTTGACGTAGGGCTTCTTTTTCAAGTTATTTTAAACGGTCTTAAAGCGCATCCATGGCTTCCGCGTTTGGAGAGTTCTTCTTGTTGTTAAGTTGGGAAGTATCTTTTGGTGTGGCGTTCGCGTTTTTGTGCGGTGTTCTATCTTCTAGATCTGAAGTGTGGTCGTTGTCATGGTCATCCGCCATGATGATGGGATGACTTCCAGGTCCCCGGCAACAGCGCCAATGTTCTGAGGGTTACCTGAAACTGTAGTCGATCTCGGGCGAGATCTTCTGAGCTGGTCGGAGCTGTCGTGTCCGACTTATTGGACTGGGTGGTGGTGCTGATCCTTCATCCCCAGAGGGTGGAGGGTACCTGCAAGGGACTTCGATGCTTAAGTTAGCAAGGGTATTAATCATGTATTTAGTAGAATCAGAGTATGAGTTATACCTGGGTGCTCCAGTGTATTTATAATAGCGTAGAGTGACCTTCTTAGATAAGATAAGTTAGTTATCTTATCTTATATTTATCTTATCTTTGAGTGAGGTCATATTATCTACAAGGGAACCGCCCTTATCTCTATAAGCTTGGGCTGCCTTAGGATTTGGGTCGTGTTCCTCTGTTGGAGCCCTTCTTAGGGCTCTCCTGGTGACTTGGCCGAACTCTCTTGGAAAGAGGTCGGGTCGACCTAACCTGAAGAGGTCGGTCGCTTTGTCTGTAAAACATCCCGGGTCGGATAACTCGACCCAGGGTATGAACAGTCCCCACGCACAATCAAGCAAGCAACGAAGATCCTATTTGATTTTGATTAAAACTTTAATTTATTTATAAATAGGAAAAGATATTATTTAGTTTTAGAAAATATATTTTACATTAATTAGGATTAGATATAAAAGGGAAAAGAATCAGCCCTTCGGGCTCTGCTCTTCTCTCTTACCTCATTCTGCACTTTACAATTTTACAGAACCCTAGTTTTCTCTCTGAACTATGAGCAACTAAACCTCCACTGTTAAGGTTAGGAGCTCTGTCTATTGTATGGATTGATACTATTACTTTTCTATTTTAATTTATGTATTGATTTATAAGAATTATTTTCGTTCTTTATCTCATGAATCTGGGTGGAACGGAAGTGTGACCCTTATTCTATTTGAGTTCTTGTAAAGCTTGGAAAAGCTTTTTACCTGAACAACAGCTTGAAAAGAATTTCTCCTAAATTTCTAATTATCTGAACTTAATGGGATACGTGAAATATAATCCTCTTATATTTGGGTAATTAGGATTTCTGTGGCATATAAACTAGAATTGAACTTAACCCTCTAATTGGAATCAAGTGACCAAGGAATTGGTGGCTGATGAAGGTTAGAGGAGACTAAAAAGGTCTAAGAAATTAGGGTTTAGTCATATATAGTTTGCCGTGAATTGAATGTTACATGATTAAAGTAGTTGGTAAGAAAAGTTAATTCGAAAAATATATATCTCTGAAAACTTAACTGTTTTCTCCATATATTTAACAATCCATTTACCGCTTGCTTTCTGATAGTCTGAATTTACTGTTGATGCTCTTGAACACTCAAACACCATTTTCTATTTGTCTGACTAATCTAATCACTCAATCATTGTTGCTTGATCCATCAATCCTCGTGAGATCAACCCACATTCACTTGAGGTACTACTTGGTACGACCCGGTGTACTTATCAGTTAGTTTGTGGGTTATAAATTCCGCACCAAAGGTCCTGTTCTTCAACTCAAGAATCAAACTGTTCCCTGGAAAACTCAAATCCTATTAGACAGTACTGTTTGTGATTACCAATGTATCACCATACGAGCACATAGAACTTCAAGGTAAAGAAAATAGGTTCACTGTCAATGGACAGAGAATTAAGCATTACCTTGAAGGAGATATAGAGCCAAGAGGCTTAACAGTGGTACTAAGTTAAATACAGTGAAGTCCAGCTAAAGACATTAAAGAAGCGCTTGTTGGGAGGCAACCCAATGATTACTCGTATAATATTTTTAATTTTCTAATTATTTTCTTTATAATTAGTTTTTTATTATTTTTTAATTAGGTTGATTTTAATGTTAGTGATAATGAACAGTGCTTAAACATGGATAGAATGACGCAGAACTGCAAACAGAATACCTTGGAGAAGGGATCTCCCTAGCGCTAAACGCCAGAAAGGGGTGGCAATTGGGCGTTCAAACGCCCATGGAGACAGCAAGCTTGGCGTTAAACGCCAGCCAGGAAGCCCTGGCTGGGCATTTAACGCCTAATGGGGTGCACAAGCCTGGCGTTAAACGATAGCTAAGGAGCCCTGGCTGGGCGTTTAACGCCCAAGAAGGAGGGCAATATGGCGTTGAACGCCAGAATGGGTGCCATTCTGGGCGTTCAACACCCAGCAAGCAGAGGTAGCAGCGTTAAACGCCAAAATGCAGCCGTTCTGGGCATTTAAATGCCAGCAAGGCAGCATGGGAGGTAATTTCCAAAATCTTATCTTTTCTTCATTCAATCTATCTTTTTCAAATTCTATTTTGAATTTCTTTGATTTTTAAATCAAATCTTCTTTAAATATTTCAATTTCAATTTAATTTCAAATTTAACATATTTTCAAAATCTCATATCTTCTTCAACTAGTTTTCAAATACTTTCAATTCTTTTCTTATTTTTTGAAATTCTTGTTCCTATCTTTTATTAAACATTAAAATCTTTTCCATACTTCTTATCTTATCTTTAAAATCTTTTATATATTTTTCATACCATTTCTTATCTTTCAAGTTTAACAACTTATCTTTTTCTATCTTTTTCAAAAATTTTATCTTTCTTTTAAGATTAATTTCGAAAATTCCCCCTCCCTATATATATGCGTGTCCGTGCCCCCTCTCCCTCACTCACCACCTCTCATTCGAATTCTATTCTTCTCTTCTCCACTACTTCACTTTTCTTCTTCTTCCTTTCTTACCTTTTGCTCGAGGACGAGCAAATCTTCTAAGTTTGGTGTGGAAGGAGCCCTGTTCTCTCATAAAAATTCGAATCACATGGCTCCAAGAAGTGGCAAGACCGCTCCAAGAAATAAGAAAGAAGATAATCCAACAGTTGTTTTCAAACCTGTTTGATTCCTTACCAAGCAACACGAAGAGCATTATCATAAGATAATGAGTAAAAGGCCAGTAATCCCTGAGGTGGGATTCAAATTAGGAGAAGAAGAATATCCGAAGATCCAAGAGCAAATTCAAAGGAGAGGCTGAGAGATTCTAACTAATCCTGAGTTTACTATTGGATATAACAAGATCCATGAATTTTATGAAAATCTGTGGATGACAGATAAGTGAAAAAAAGAAGGAATAGCATTCCATACTTTTCGCATTATGGTCAAGGGAAATATCATCTATTTTCATCTGGATAGGGTGAGAGAGATCTTCAAATTACCCTTGCAGAGAGATGACCCTGAATTCTACAATAAAAGGGTGGTAGCCAACCCAAAGTTGGATCAAGTCCTAGAGGACATATGCCTGCCTGGAACTCAATGGATTGAGGATGCAAAAGGCAAGCCAAACCAGCTGAAAAGGGCAAACATCAAGCCAATTGCTAGAGGATGGCTAGACTTCATTGGGTATTCTATACTCCCCACAAGTAACCGCTCTGAAGTCACTTTTCCAAGAGCTATGATGATTCACTACATCATGATGGGGAATGAGGTAGAAGTCCACCAAATAATCCCCCATGAGATCTACAAGTTGGCAAACAGGATGTCTACTAACACGATGCTAGCTTATCCAAATCTCATCTTTTGCCTATGCCAAGAGCCTAAGGTTCTGATCCATGTGGACAAATTTATTCCAGTGGAAAGCCCAATCACCAATCAGGTGATGGAGAATTCCAAGATACAAGAGGATCAACCCAAAAGAAAGGCACTTGAGCCTCCCCAAGAGATCCATCCAATTGAGTATTGGAACCAGCTGAAGGCGTCTGTGATGCACTTGCAAAGCACCTTAGATCAACTCAGAGAGGAGCAGCAAGATCAAACTAGCATGATTTGCAAACTGATCAAAGAGCAAGAAAAGCAGGGGCGTGAGATAGAGGAGTTGAAGCGCCAGAAGCTCTCCGCTGAAGAGCCCAGCACCCCTCAGACTGAAGAGCCCAGCGCCTCGCAGCTGAAGGTTGTTGAGTTTCAGCCCTGTGGCTATTCTAATTCCAATTTTTTATATTTCTGTTATTCTAATTCCTATGTCTCATATTTAGGGTTAAATGATCACTAGTAATATTTAAGTCTTTATTTTTATTTTTATTTTATGTCTTTTGATTTTTAGAATTACATAAGCATTAGTAGAGATTAATTTTTATTTTCCAATTAGCTATGAAATATTCCTCTTATCATCATTAAACATGAATAAAATAGTAAATTTTTTAAGATGAATTAAAGATGCATAAATTTTTGAGTTCTACAATAAAGAATAATCAATTATTTTGATGTGGTGGCATTGTGTTAACTTTCTGAATGTATGGATAAACAGTGCATATTTGAACTTGAAATTAAGGATATTGGCTCTTGAAAGAATGATGAAAAAGGAAAAGTATTATTGGTGATCTGAAAAATCCAAAATTTGATTATTGAAGCAAGAAAAGGAGCAAATTAAAAGAAAAAGCATATTTCAAAAAAAATGGCAAAAAGAAAAGAAAAATAGAAAAAGTAAGAAAAAGCCATTAGCTCTTTAAACCAAAAGGCAAGATAAAAAAGCCAATGACCCTTTAAACCAAAAGGCAAGAGTAAAAGGATCCAAGGCTTTGACCATCAATGGTTAGCAGGGTCTACAAGGAATAAAATCCTGGCATAAGCGGCTCAACCAAGCTGTCCCTAATCGTGTGCTTGTGGCATGAAGGTGTCAAGTGAAAAGCTTGAGACTGAGCGATTAAAGTCGTGATTCAAAACAAAAAGAGTGTCCTTATGAACTCTAGACACCTCTATCTGGGGATTCTAGCAAAGTTGAATCAAAATTCGAAAGGGTTCACCCAGTAAAGTCTGTGTGGCATTTATGTATCCGGTGTTAATACTGAAAAACAAAGTGCTTAGGGTCACGGCCAAAACACTAAAAGCTGTGTTCAAGAATAAAAAAGAACAAAACAAGGAGAATCAATAATATCATCTGGATTCTAAATTCCCAAAGTGACCAACATTTCTAAATTTTAATGGATAGTGAGATGCCGAAACTATTCAAAAGAAAAAACTACTAAGTCCCGCTCATCTAATTGAAACTGAGCTTCATTGAAAACTTAGAGATTTATTGTATCTTACTCTTCTTTTCATCCTATTTTGTTTTTAGTTGCTTGGGGACAAGCAGCAGTTTAAGTTTGGTGTTGTGATGAGGGGATATTTTATACGCTTTTTGGCATCATTTTCATATAGTTTTTAGCATGTTTTGTTTAATTTTTATTAAGTTTTCATAGGTTTTAGTGTTAAATTCACATTTTTGTATTAAACTCTGATTTTGTGTGTTTTTATGCAATTTCGGGTATTTTTTGGCTGAAATGGAGGAGTTGCAGCAAAAGTCTGATTCAGAGATAGAGAAAGCACTGCAGATGCTGTCCGGATCTAACCTCCTTGCACTCAAAAGAACTTTTCAGGAGCTACAAACTTCCAAATGGAGCATTTTCAATGGCTATGGAAAGCTGCCTTCTAGAGCTTTCCAGCAATGCTGATAATACTCCATACTATTTTTTCAAATTATAAGGCCCAAAACGGGCATCAAACCCCAGCCTCCTGCCCCCTTTCAGGCGTCCAGTGCCTAAGGAGAAGAGACTTGCATCCAAACGCCCAAAGAGGACCCCTGGCCAGCGTTCAACGCCCTAAAGACCTTATAGCACGTGGATCTCGTCAAAGCTCAGCCCAAACACCCACAAAGTGGGCCCCAGAATGGATCTTAGCACTAAAAAGACTATTTTACCCTTCTTATGTAATCCTTAGTCATTAGTTTAGTATTTAAGGGATAATTTACATAATCATAAAAACACTATGCCATATTTTCGTTTATCATTGTGTTTTCTATCAATATGAGTTCCTAAACCTCCTAGGTTGAGGGGAGGAGCCCTGCTGAGTTTTATGGATTAATAAAAGTACTATTGTTTCTCTTCAATCCGTGTTTGATTCAATTCTAAGATGTATCTTCGTTTTTTAACTTGATGAATGGGATAACCCGTGACAATCTTCATACTAAAACTGCGTGCCTGACAACCACCCGTGTTCTTCTTGGGTTCGTTTGAATACATGACTAGAAAGCATCGAACCGCACGCTTGATTATACATCTCTTAGACGGCTAATCCACGACTTCGTTGGGGAATTCTCGAGACACTAGTTCAGCCGAGGTATGGGGAGATTAGGGTCTCTGTGGTAAAGGCTAGAACCCAAAGGTGCATCATTTTCTTATCTAGAAGATTCGACGTTGTTTGTGGCATTTTGAGTAAGATCATTAAGGAGAGTGGACTGCAGAAGCTTCACCCTCAAGCATAATGGATCCGCACTAACCCTAGGATTCAGATCTGGAGGAGATTGGCGACCACGGCCATATGGTGTTGATCACATACAGCCTGCCATATAAGAAATCATTCATAATTGAAGAAGACAGAAATACCAGAGTTAATCCAGAAGGATAAAGCATCTCCATGCCTTATCCATCTTCTTATCACTACTTATAATCAAACATTGTAATTCCAATTTTCATCCCTTTTATGCTTTTAACCAAATTCAAACCAATAACTTCTCTATCCTCCTGACTAAGATCTGCAAGATAACCATAGCTTGTTTCAAACCGCAATCCTCGTGGGATCAACCCTGACTCACTCAGGTATTACTTGGACAACCCAATGTACTTGCTGGTTCAGTTGTACGAAGTGTAGGAATTTGTGCACCAAGGATACACCCAAAGGAGGAGAGTCTTGAGCTCATGACCTTCCAACTTAAGGACATTAAAGAAAAGTGCTAGGTAGAAGACACCCTGCCATGGAATGATCTTCTTTATACATAGTTTATTGCATGTAGTTTTAGAGTCTTTGTTTGATTTGGTTGAATTTATTTAAGTATGCTTGAATTATCATTTCTTCATGATGATTTCATTGATCTTGGTTTGGTTAAATTGGAAATTTTTGAAGAAAAGTGCTTTTGAAGTATCTAGCTTGTATGAATGCCTAGAATGTGCTATAATTGTCTTTCCTTATGTTGTTAAAGAAAAAGGGGCATTCCACACAGAAGCATGGACGACACGTAGTCAAATTAACTACCGCAACTCCTGGTACAAAAACCAGAGAGTTATCATGGAACTCTGAGGGTGGGGTGCTAGGAGCACAATTCACCCCACACGTATGCATAGCTAACGTGCACACATCACCCAGTTTTTTTTGTCCTCCCACGCGTATGCGTGGACGATGCACACACGTCGAAGGCTGATGTTGGAACTCCTGGTACAAAAACCAAAGAGTTGTGCTGGAGTTATGCAGCTTTTGTTCAATGAGCACAATTTGGCACCACAAGTACGCGTAGCTGACGCGTACGCGTCACCTCTCTTTTCTGCTTACGACGCATAGGCGTGGATGACGCTCACACATCATATTCCTTTTTCTGCTTCCCACGCGTACGTGTGGATGAAGCGCGTGCGTCGCATGTCTAACATAACTTATCCTACGCACTGCTCTGTTCCTTCCCATTTCATTTTCTTTCTTCTACTTCTTCTTCCTTCACCTTGCCACCGCTTCTCTGCCCACAACCTCCGGCGACCTCAACCACCGACGACCACCACGTTCGGCGGTCCCACATCTTCTCTTTCCTCGCTTCTTCTCCTTCTTCTTCTTCTATTCTCACTTACACTCAACCTCACTTTCTTTCTCCTTTCAAGGTTGCATTTCTCTTCTTTCTCTTTTGCTTTTTAAAATTTTTCTTTGTTGTTGCATTTAATTGCTCTACTTTCTTTGTTCTTAGTTTCATTTTAATTTTGTTGTTTGTAGTTCACCTTTGTTTCTTTTCCATCCTTTTATTTTCTTGTATGGGTGTTAAGTTTCATGTAGTTCTTGCATTGGTGGATTATTTTTCCATTTCTTGGCATGTTTATGCTATGTGGTGTCACTTTGTGATTGGCATTCTATTTTGGGTATATCACATACTTAGAACTCCAAACTTGCTTGTTATTTACACTTTGCACACCAAGTATTTGTGAAAAAGAGCCAATGACACTTTGGTTCATTTTTTACCTTTTTCTTTCAACTTAATGCCTTTTTTCATAACACTTGCGCGCCATGTGCATTGAGCTTCATTTTCATGATTTTTCATCATCAAATGCTCATTAATTATGGTTTGCTATGCTTGTAGCATCATGCAAGAATGAGTGGTTCAATGCTCTCTAACCCACATTTTTCAATTATATGCTTAATTATCGTGGAGTTAGTTGAGCCAAAAGTTTTCTTGTGATTCCCACCATTCTTGCATGTGTGTATCATTGTTGTATCGATGCTTGAGTTTACTCCTCTCATGCCTTATACTTTCATGCATCTTTCACTCTTGAATCTAGTACTAATGAAGTGCCTCCATGATTATCTTGATGTCTTACTTGCATCTAGTAGCTACCATGTATTTAAGATGCTTTACTCTTTTGAGGCATTTATTCTCACTTGCATCTTCTTAACTCCAGTCTTTATCTCTCTAAGCTTAATGTTTCTTTTTTTTTCTTCCTTTTTAGGATGGCCACCAAAAAAGAAAAAGAAAAAACCTCTAAGAAGACACCTATGAAAGGGGCATATATAAAGGCACTCACTAGAGACCAAGCTTCAAAGTCAACTGCCAATTCACCACCTCCTAAGCAGTTGACAATAGATTAACTGCATTAACGAGGTGGAGGAAGCAGCCCCCACATGGGAAGTGGACTAAGTCCCACGATTGCAACCAAATGGAAGGATAAGAACCTACATGCGGATAATACCAACCCATTAGCTCCACCATAAGCTCGCTGGTCGCACCAACCCACCTACAGAGGAAACCGACACTTTGAAGTCCACTTCGGATCATGGAAAACAAGTAATTAAGAGGTGAACATGGAGACATCCTTGTCTCACCATCCTATGGCCATTGCGAGTGACACTCCCGATCCCACCTTGCACATCACTGATAGCACGGAGGAGGAAAAATGAGGCAGCTAGTGTCCAACGCCAGCCACCAACCCCATTCTTGGAATCCAATGCCTAAAAGGAGGCAGCTAGCATCCAACGCCCATTCAGGAGTCCCCAGCTGGCGTCCAACACCCTAGAGGGGATACCAACTTATGGCTTCACTCAAGCTCAGTCCAAACACTCACCAAGTGGGCTCGGAAAGTGGATTTTTGCACTATAGTACTAGTTATCTTATTTCTGCAATTCTTAGTTATCATATTAGTATACATAAAACAAGGATCACCCTTGTTCAGAACCTTTACGCCATATATACATTACTTTTATGTACAGTATAAGTCACTAACCTCCGAGGTTAAGGTTAGGAGCTCTGTTGATTCATATGGATTAATAATATCACTATTCTATTTCAACCTATGCTTGATTCTATTCTAAGATGTATCTTCATTCTTCATTCTAATGGATTGGGAGTGTAACTTGAACGTCATCCCTATTCACATGGGTTTTTGCGAGTTCTTGACTGGATAGTACTGAACCACAAACTTGATTATACATCTCTTAGACAGCTAACCACGACTTTGTTGAGGACTTCTCGAGACATCAGTTTAGCCAAGGTATGGGGCGATTAGGGCCTTTGTGGTATAGGCTAGAACCAAGATGCAGCATTCTCTGATCTGGAAGATCTGACCTTGTCTGTAGCGCTTTGAGTAGGATCACCAAGGGAATGGATTGCAGGAGCTTCACCCCCCGTTCAGATTGGATGACCACTGACCCGGTATTTGATCTAAAGCAGAGGAGATTAATGACCGCTGACCCGACATTAATCATTTACAGCCTGCCATGGAAAGAATCAATCAAAAGTTGGAGTAGATGGTGAGAAAAGTTGATCCATAAGGAAGAAACATCTCCGAAGCCTCAACCGTTTTATCATCACTGATTTCACACCTATCTAGTAATGTTTTATTTATTTATCTATTTTATTCATTTTTTCGTGACAACTATATTTTCTATTCGGCTAACTAAGATCTGCAAGATAACCATTGCTTGCTCAAACCAACAATCTCCGTGGGATCGACCCTCACTCACCTGAGGTATTACTTGGACGACCCGGTGCACTTGCCGATCTATCTGTGTGAATATTACGGAGCTAGTTTCGTGCACCAGTTAACCTCATCCGTTATGGGTTGTTCTAGATCATATGCATCTCCTTCATAGGAGGCTTCTTGAGTACTACCAACTGTAGCTTGTAATCCATCCAGATGCTGAGAAATCATGTTGACCTGTTGGGTCAGGATCTTGTTCTGAGCTAATATGACTTTCAGAGTGTCAACCTCCAGGAGTCCTCTATTCTGAGCTACCCCATTGTTTACAAAGTTCCTCTCAGAAGTGTACATGAATTGGTTATTAGCAACCATGTCAATGAGTTCCTTTACCTCTTTAGGCATTTTCTTCAAGTGGAGTAATCCACCAGCAGAGTAATTTAAAGCCATCTTGGATAATTCAGAGAGACCATCATAGAAGATATCTAACATGGTCCAGTCTAAAATCATGTTAGGAGGGCACTTTCTGATCAATTTCTTGTACCTTTCTCAGGCCTCATAGAGGGATTCACCCTCTTTTTATTTGAATGTCTGAACTTCCACCCTAAGCCTGCTCAGCTTCTGAGGTGGAAAGAACTTGGTCAAGAATGCATTGATCGTCTTTTTCCTAGAGTCTAGACTTTTCTTAGGCTGAAAATCCATCTATAACCTAGCACTGTCCTTTACAACAAAGGAGAAAAGCATAATCTTGTAAATTTCTGGATCCACTCAATTAGTCTTGACAGTATCACAGATCTACAAGAAATTAGAGATGAATCTATTGGGATCTTTTTGTGGAAGCCTATGAAAGTGGCGGTTCTGTTGAATTAAAGTGACCAGTTAAGGCTTCAGCTCAAAGTTATTTACAGCAATGGCAGGTATAGAAATGTTTCTTCCATAGAAGTCAGAAGTGGGTGCAGTAATGTGACCTAGGACTTTTCTTACGTCTCCTCTACCATTAGGATTGGCTGCCATGTTTGTATTTTCAGCTTCTTGTTCGAAAAGCTCTGTGAGGTTTCCTCCGAAGTGTTGTTCCCTAGCTTGTTGTAAATGCCTCCTTAGAGTCCTCTCAGTTTTAGGATCAGGATCAAAGAGAGGTTCTTTATCTCTGTTTCAGCTCAAAAACAAGAAAAGAAAGAACAAGAGAAGAAGAGAAAAGGAGTCTCTATGTCAGAGTATAGAGATCTCCTTGTGAATGAGTTAGAAGAGGAGAAAAGAAAAGAAAGATATCTTTTAATTTAAAAGAGTTTTTGAAAAATAAATAGAAAAAGAAAAAGATTTTCGAAAAAGATGAGAGATAAAGAGGTTAGAAGTTTTTAAAAAATAGAAGACAGAGAAAGAGGTAAGAATTTTTGAAAAAGAAGAGAGAGAAAGAAGTAAAAAGTTTTCAAAAATAGAAGAGAGAGAAAGAAGAATTAGAGAGATACCAAACTTTTAAAATTAAAATGAGATAAAATAAGTAGCTAACTAGCTAATGAACAAGAATTGAAAATAAAAGATTTGATTTTGAAATTCAATTTAAAAGAAGATAAAGATTCGAAATTAAAAAGAAGATAAGATAGGAAGGACTTAAAGTTAGAAGATATGATAAAGATTTGAAAAAGATTTGAAAAAGATTTGGAATTTTGAAACGATTTGAGTTTGAAAATTGAAATTAAAATAAGATAAGATAAGGTTTTGAAAAATATTTGTAGAGATAAGATATGAAATTTAAAATTTGAACTTTACTAACAAAAAAATATCAGACTTAAGATTTTAAGATCAAATGACACTAATTTTTCGAAAATTTGAAAGAAAAACACAAGAGACCACCAAACTTAAAAATTTTAAGGTCAAACAAAGAGAGTAACAAGAATAATTCGAATACCAAGAAGAGCAACCAAGAACAATTTTGACAATTTAAAGGAAAGATGAACACAAAAAGGGACACCAAACTTAAAAACTGACACAAGACTCAAACAAAATATAAAGGTTACTAAAGAAAAGAAAGGGTTTTGAAAATTTTTGAAAAAGAAAACAAAAGACACTATTAAGAGAGTAACAAAACCCTAAAGAATACCTAATCTAAGCGACAAGATAGTCTGGTAGTTTGTCAAACTCGAACAATTCCCGGCAATGGTGCCAAAAACTTGGTGCGCAAATTTGAACTCCGCACAACTGAAACGGCAAGTGCACCGGATCGTCCAAGTAATACCTCAGGTGAGTGAAGGTCGAATCCCATGGAGATTGTCGGGTTGAGCAAGCAATGGTTATCTTTTAGATCTTAGTCAGGTGATTAAGAAAAGATGGTTGTTTGTTTGAAAGCATAAACGAAATAGTAAAGAATGAAATACCAGATTAGTGTAAAGGCAATGATGGATATTTAGTTAAGGCTTCAGACATGCGTATTCTTTCCAGATTAACTTTTCTTACTATCTACTTCAACAACGAATGATTCATTCAATGGCAGCCATAATTAACTAACTCATGTAGCATCCTCATCAAATTAGTCTCTTCTAAGCCATAGCAGTCCACCATATCCGAGCAACTCATGTAGCATCCTCATCAAGTTAACTTATGGCTTCCCACTATAGCCGAAGGTGAAGACTTAAGCAATCTACTCTTATTTGCAATCCTATTCAAAACACCACAAACAAGGTCGGATCTTCTGGATCAGGAAACGCTGCTTTTTTGACTCTAGTCTTAATGCCACAGAAACCTCAGTAACCCACGGTCAACGAGATTATATGTCACGTATCCAAAGTCATCCAGGCACGCTCTTGGAATCCGCAGTGTACTTTCTAGCTGTGGTTCAATGCTTTTCGGGTCAGGACTCACACAGAACCCATGTAGAACAAGGATGATTGACATAGGTCATCCTCAATTCATGAGATAAATAACGAAAATGCACAAGAGAATGGAGTCAAATGTGTATTGGAATAGAAAGAGTAATATTATTAATCCATGAAAATCAGCAGAGCTCCTAACCCTAACTTAGGAGGTTTAGTTACTCATGCTTTATAAAAAGTAATGTAAAATGTGAAAAAGGTAAAGATGAGGCTGAAGATCCTAAACATGGGTGATTTTCTCCTTTAAATACTAATCTAATAACTAAGAAGTATAAAAAGTATGACAGACTACACTAGAGGTGCAAAATCCATCCTTGGGCTCACTTTGGTTGAGTACTTGGGCGGAGCTTGGCATCCAACTTTGAGGAATGGTCGTTGAACGCCCATTAAGGGGTGATTGGCGCTGCCTTGCTTCTTGGTGGGCATTGAACGCCCCAAAGGAGGTTGTTCTTGGGCGTTCAACGCTGGCTTGTTTCCTTGGGGTGTTGAACGCTAGCCAGGGGGTAGCTTCTTGGCGTTCAATGCCAAGTATGGGCCGGCTTCTTCGAAGAATAGTATAGACCATTATATATTGATAGAAAGCTCTGGAAGTTAGCTTTCCAATGCTGTTAAGAATGCGTCATTTGGACCACAAAAGCCCTAGAAATGCATGTTTGAGTTCACGGAGGTCAGATTATGACAGCATCTACTATGATTTCCTTGCCTCTGAATCAGACTTTGCCAAAGCTCGTCAATTTCAGCCATAATTTATCTAAAATCACCATAAAACACCACAACTCAAAGTAGAATCTAAAAATGTGAATTTTGCAATAAAACCTATGAAAATATAACTAAAATAATATGAAAATGATGCCAAAAAGCATACAAAATATCCACTCATGTGCTTAGTCTTAGATCATAAAATTAAGTACTTGAAGTTTGGAGAGATTAATAAAGAATTTGGGAGGCCCTGGGAGTTGGCCCATGAGCTACATTAGACACATGGCTTGTTCTTTAAAGGCAGGACCCAAAATTTGGAATCCTTGAACCTCTATTGATGGTGCGTTAGGTGCATGGTGGCCTGCATTGAACGCATGGAAGGTTGGTCAACTACTAGAGGTTGCATTGAAGGCAAGAGAAGCTATGTTGAATGCATGGACCAGTTGTGTTGAACGTATGGACCAGCTGTGTTCGACGCATGGTTTGGTGCATCAAATGCATGGTGTAGCCTTTGCTGGATTAAGCTGCGTTGGAGATAGCATAGTGGTGCATTGAACGCAAGTGATGGTGCGTTCAACACAGGGTTGGTTTGGGCATCCAGGGACTCTCTGTTTGGCTGCGTTGAATGCATAAAATGGTGCATTAAATTGTTGTGTTGTCCAGGAGCTTCTTTGTTTTGTCGAGAAGCTTCTTTATTTGCTTCTCTCTATCTCTTGCTCCTAGTGTTTCTCTTCCTCGTCTCTCTCCATCCTTGTTCTTGCTGACGTTCTTCCACAATCTCCTATAATTAAAATATTCAAAGCAACTCAAAGTAGTGTTCGCTAAACCATGAAATAATTGTTTATAAAAGAAGAATCACTAAGTTGTTAAATAAAATTCTAAGGAAAAAACAACTAAAGATGCGGATGCATCATTGAACTCCAGGTCCTTGGCAAAAACGCCAATGTTCTAGGGGTAACCTAAAACCAGTGTGATTTAGACTTGAATGTGAGGTCCAAGCACCTTTGGGTGGTGATGTTGACGCCTCCTCTGAGGTGGTGAAGCCATCCTAGTTCTTTCAAGAGGTTGGAGAGTGATACTTGCAAGGGATTCCGATACCTAAGTTAGCAAGGGTCATAGGCAAGTTTTTGTATTGATTAGAGTCGAGAAATATCTGAGATGAAAGCAGTATTTATATAGTGGTAAAGATAAATTATCTTTTATAAGTTATCCACTCATCTTGATAGGTGATTATTCTCCTATTTTATCTAAGGATTGTTGATATCTCATTTTGATATATGAGAATGTTTGTAAGTGCAGTTAAAATTCTACTATCTAAGTTGTACAAAAAAGATCGGACGTTTAGGACAAGTGACCTTGGACTTCTGAAGTTGGCCTTAGTTATCTTGGCTTAAATTAAAAACATTTATAACTAAGTAAAACAAAGTTAAAAATTAAAATATGCAAAAGTACTTATAATATGAAAACTATCTATATATTTATTTTAATAGATTTAGACACTTCTAATAGATCAATCAGATTAATTTGTGAATAAACATAGATTTGACTTTAACAAATTAGGTTTGTTAAAAAATTTAGACCTAGTATCTTGTGATAGTTCAAGTCGACTAGTCGAGCACATATAAAATTATAGAATCTTGGCAAATTATCTGAAATATTCCCATTTCTACCTTCAATGAATAAGAATAAGATAAAAAAATATTGATATAACATAGATAGTTACTAAAACTTATATGAATATTGTAAGTAAGCATTTATGAATACTAATAACAATCAGTTAAATAATTTAAAAACTTTCTTCCACGTAAAGATAGAGAACAAGAGAAAGCAAACAAAAAGGTGTGGAGAAGGATATTTTTTTTTAAACATAGAAATGTGTATGACATTTATCTTCATGTCTATTTCTCTTTGCATTGACAAATAAAGTGAAAAGAAAATTTTGGCAGTGGATTATAAATATATTTTTAAAGCGACATATTTATCTTATATTGATAAATACTATCATTTGAAAAGCATAAGTCATTACATGTCACCAAAAAAAATAAGTCATTATATGCAATTGTATAACTCTCTCAATCAATGTCTAAAAAAAGTCTCAATAAAATATTTTAATTCTATTTGATGATAATGAGTCATGAAACCAGATGTATTTACAACATAAAAGAGTAGTTAGAAGATTAACCACTATTGTTACAAATCAAATTATAGGAGAAAAATACAAATCTATTCTGAAAAAGAAAGGGGGAAGTTAAACCACATAAATAATAAAATTTATATATAAGGGCATGTGCATATCAAAATAATAAGAACAATATGATCAAAATTAAAAAAAAAGGAAAAATTAAGTACTAAGTAATATGAGAGAAAAAAAATTTGAGATATGGAATAATGAAATAGCTCAATTACATTTATTAAAAGAAAATAATATTGATATTGAAAATATAGAAAAACTCACAAAATAAAAAAAGAAAATAATAGTGTACTGTACCCCTTATACGTCGGAGGAATCGGGTTATACCTCGGCACGTTCACCCACATTCAAAATTAATAACTCTATCCTAACAAACATCTCCCCTAAAATCTTTCTTTAAAGTCGGCCACGAAGATATCGGCTTAAACTGATGACTCATTCAATCTCAACCAAACTTTAAATCAAGACAAAGGCCGACAATAAGGGCCAGGAGCATTCAACACCACCTCACTAATTATACACTCATTTTCTTTAATGATTCTTTGCTAACTTGAGCATCGAAGTCCTTTTTGCTGGTACCACGCTTGGGTCCGAATTCACGAGGGTACTCCAATTCTGGATCAAACTGTGAGATGCCTGATGAGTCCATATTTAACGATAATTTTTTGCTTGATTTGGATGGATTTCATCATATAAACTCACACTTAAGCACCAAAATAGCATACTTTTGTGTTTTATCCCTAAATTAAACCTAAATGTGAAAACATATATTTTTGTGCATAAATTGATCATTTTAATCCCACTTTTATTTCATTCGATGTCGTGATATGTTTGTGGGTGATTTCAGGTCCTAGAGGTAAGAATGGATAGGTAGAAGTGGAAGGAAGCATGCAAGAAGGGAGAACACATGAAGAAAAACTAGGAGAAGCACATAGCCAAGTTTGCATACGCACAACCTTCTGTGCGTACGCACAACCTTCTGTCCATACGCACAAGTGCAACAATCAGCAAGTGTGCCTACGCACAACTCCTGTGCGTACGCACAGGAGAAAAATCAGCAAGTGTGCATATGCACACATCTATGTATACGCACAGGTACCTGAAGAACTGAAGATTGGTGGGTTTAGAAGTTATAGTAAACTCTCGTTGTAAGTATAGTTACTAAATCAAGCAATCAACCTTTCTTATAAATGTTTTGGTTGTCACAAGTAACAAACCCTTTTGAAATTGATAACCGAGTATTCAAGCCTCGGGTCGTCTTCTCAAGGAATTACAGGGAGGTATGTTCTTATTATTGGCTATGAAAAAGGTAAAATTAGGGGTTTTGGAAATAAGGAAGAAGTATGACAATTAATTCAAATGACAATTAAAATAAATAAATAACTATAAAATAAATTCTTGGCAAGATATGAAATTTTGGAAGTCCTATCCTAGTTACTCCTATGAGAATGGAAGTTAATCCCACTTAGTTAACCTTTGCGTAAGCAAGGGAAAGCCAAGTGAACTAATTGGTTAGATTTCCCAAGTCCTAGCCAATTACTAAGGAAAGACTAGAGTTAGTGGAATTCCGGTTAATTAGCCGACATAACAATCAAGCATGAATAGTTGATAACTCAAGAGCTTCCAGTTAATCAATTAAAGCCAATAATGTGGAAAGCTAAACTGAAATCATAAATATCTGAAAACATCTCAATAATGTATAATCCTAACATGAAAAGTTCATAAGCCAATTGGGCAACATAAATCAAATATCAATAAAAGCATTAAAATATCTAAAAATAAGAGATAAATATAAAGTAAAGGAAATATTGAACCTGATGAAGAGTTGAATCCTAAATCCTTTAAGAGGAATCCTAATCCTAAAACCTAAGAGAAAGGAGAGAACCTCTCTCTCTAAAACTACATCTAAAACTAAAATTGTGAATTATGAAAGCCTGATTTTTTTCGGAAGCATTCCCCCACTTCATAACCTCTAGTCTGTGCCTTCTAGACTTGGATTTGGGCCGAAAAGGGTTCCAGAAAATGTTGGGATCATTTTCTGCAATTTCTGGTGCGTGGCCTCTGTCACGCGTCCGTGTGGATCACGCGGTCACGTCATCCGGAGTTTTCCATGTCACGCAGTCGCGTCAGTCATGCGTCCACGTCATATGTGTTTCTCTCAAGGCGCGCGATCGCGTCACTGCCGTTTTGCGCTGGCATGCGGCCGCGTCGCCCAGGCGGTCGCGTCGTTGCCAGTTTCTTCAACTACTCCGTTTCAAGCTTTCCTTCCATTTTCGCATGTTTTCTTTTCATCCTTTAAGTCATTCCTGCCTTGGAATATCTGAAATTACTCAACACACGAATCACGGCATCAAATGGCAATAAAAGATAATTAAAATTAATATTTTTAAAGCCTAGAAAACATGTTTTTCACATACATCACATAATAAGAAAGGGAAAGTAAAAACATACAATTTCACATGCACAAGTGGGTAACGGATTGAATAAAACACTCAGATTCAGCACAAATTATATCACAAAATATGGGTTTATCAACCTCCCTACACTTAAACAATAGCATATCCTCATCCTAAATCCAAGATAGAGAGTAAGGTGAAGTGGTGGAATCTCATGCAATGCAATCTATTCTAAATGTATCTACCTAAATGAGTCATGCAAATCTAGTTATTATTCACTTATATATAGAGCTTCACATGTAGTTAAATTAATTTACATTCTCAAGGAATTAAATATGTATATCCAACCTTAGATAATGTTAAAGCACTTTTACAATTGAGATGGGTAAATAATATATTTTTCAAACTTGCAAGACAATTAACAATAAAAGTAGAGATATATGATGATGAGTTTTTGAATCCTCACTGGGTTTTGTGTTTACTCTTTAGTCACTCAGTGTTTATTGGGTTAATCACTCTATTCCTCTTTTTATTCTTGTTTTCCATAACTTTGTTCTTCATCTAATCAATCAACAATCATAGAATACAGACATACAAATATCATGAGGTCTTTAATTAAGGTTGTAATGGGGCCAAGGTAAAGGTAAGGGTATATATATAAGGCTAAGTGAGCTAATTAAGTGAATCTTTGATTAGTCTATGATCTCACCTAACATACATACTTTGTAAAGCTAAGCCTCTTTACCTATTTTTCCATATTTTTCCCACTTTTTATATTACATGCTCATATTTTATTTTTATCCCATGTGCATTGCTTTTTGTATTTGGAGAATTTTTTTTTTGCTGAAATATAAACATAACATATATCAATGCACATGGTAATTTAATTGTTTTGATTTCACATGAGCATGCTTCCCAAAATTTTTTATTTTAAATTATTTTATTCTTTTCAACTTCCTACCCTTTGTTTCTATCATCCACACAATTTCTATCTTAAGCTAACCAAGGATTCAGCTTGGGATTTTTTATTTTGTTTTTCTGCTTAAGGCTAGTAATGTGGTTATAGAACAAGAGGGGATTAAAAGGCTCAAGGGGGCTAACAAGGGTGATGTAAAAGGCATGCTAATTTTGGGATAAGTGAGATAAAATCAAACAATAGCCTCAATCACTTTCTTGGTATGTATCTATATTCTATAACTGGACATATAGATTAAAACAAAGTAAAGAACACCATAATAAAAAAGAAGGATGGAACACACAGGAATAAAAATTATGGTTTGAATGTAATCATGTAATTAAGCTCAAAACTCACAGGCTGTATGTTCTCAAACTCATAAATCAGATATCACTTAAGTATGTCATGCAAGTAAAAATCAAGAGTTCCCATTATACTCAATGTAAAATATATATTGGATGGCTTTAAAGTTTTAATGTTCCTCCTTGATGAAATGTTGTTTACTAACTAACATGTAATGCTATATATACAAGGTGTGTGGATTGATTATGTTAAGGTCTCTAGCTTACTTCCTTTTTATTTTCAATCAAGTCAACTATCATATACTAAAAAGGGTAAACTATACTAATTAATCCACTTAAAATAAAACTAGTAAACTAATGTGCAAATCAAGCTAAAATATCCAAAGTAGTATACATATAGCTCAAAGTGCAAAATGCAAAAAGTACAATAAAAAGCAAAAAGAGAAAAATATGCAAAAATACAGAAAATGAATAAAATAAGAGAGAGTTTGTAGTGGTTCACCAAAATAAAGATATGCTAGAGATGGCAACCTCCCCACACTTAAATAAAAGCATCGTCCTCGATGCTCACTCAAGCTGGGTGTAAAGGAGTGTCATCTCTGGAAGGATGGGTAGCCGGAGTCTCTGTGGTGGTGGTCTGAGGATCTGCCTGCTACAGAGGAGGTGCTGACTGAATGGGGATCTCGGAGTCTGCAGCCTGAATCTGAGGTGGTTCCTCCTGCTGGGGTGCAGTCTGCTCTGAGCCTACTGATGAGCGGATAAATTATACGCTTTTTGGCATTGTTTTTAGGTAGTTTTTAGTAATTTCAAGCTACTTTTAGGGATGTTTTCATTAGTTTTTATGTTAAATTCACATTTATGGACTTTACTATGTGTTTGTGTGTTTTTCTGTGATTTCAGGTAATTTCTGGCTGAAATTGAGGGACTTGAGCAAAACTCTGATAGGAGGCTGACAAAGGACTGCTGATGCTGTTGGAATCTGACCTCCCTGCACTTGAAATGGATTTTCTGGAGCTAAAGAACTCTAAATGGCACGCTCTCAATGGTGTTGGAAAGTAGACATCCAGAGCTTTCCATCACTATATAATAGTCCATACTTTATTCGGGAATTGACGATGTAAACTGGCGCTCAACGCCAGTTCCATGTTGCTGTCTGGAGTCAAACGCAAGAAACACGTCACAACCCAGAGTTGAACGCCCAAAACACATTACAACTTGGTGTTCAACAACAATAAAAGCCTCAGCTCGTGGATAGACCAAGCTCAGCCCAAACATACACCAAGTGGGCCCCGGAAGTGGATTTATGCATCAATTACTTAGTTCTGTAAACCCTAGTAGCTAGTTTATTATAAATAGAACTTTTTACTAGTGTATTAGACATCTTGGGACGATTAGTTCTCAGATCATGGGGGCTGGCCATTCGGCCATGCCTGAACCTCTCACTTATGTATTTTCAACGGTGGAGTTTCTACACACCACAGATTAAGGGTGTGGAGCTCTGCTATACCTCAAGTTTCAATACAGTTACTACTATTTTCTATTCGATTCTCTTTATTCCTATTCTAAGATATTCGTTGCACTTCAACTTGATGAATGTGATGATCCGTGACACTCATCATCATTCTCACCTATGAACGCGCGTGACTGACAACCACTTTCGTTCTACCTTAGGCCGGGCGCATATCTCTTGGATTCTTTAATCAGAATCTTCGTGGTATAAGCTAGAATTGATGGCGGCATTCATGGGAATCCGGAAAGTCTAACCTTGTA
>NC_029780.3:46102273-46105412 GCF_000817695.3 Arachis duranensis
TGGGCATTAGTGACAGACGCAAAAGAATCAAGGGATTCTATTCCAACCTGATTGAGAACCGACAGATGATTAGCCGTGCTGTGACAGAGCATTTGGACCTTTTTCACTGAGAGGATGGGATGTAGCCATTGACAACGGTGATGCCCTACATACAACTTGCCATGGAAAGGAGTAAGAAGGATTGGATGAATATAATAAGAAAGTAGAGATTCAAGAGGAGCACAGCATCTTATACGCTTTTTGGGGGTAATTTCATGTAGATTTTAGTATGTTTTAATTAGTTTTTAGTAAAATATTATTAGTTTTTAGGCAAAAATATTATTTCTGGACTTTACTATGAGTTAGTGTATTTTTCTGTGATTTCAGGTATTTTCTGGCTGAAATTGAGGGAGTTGAGCAAAAATCTGAGTTAGGCTGAAAAAGGACTGCTGATGCTGTTGGATCCTGACTTCCCTGCACTCGGAATGGATTTTTTAGAGCTACAGGAGTCCAATTGGCTCGCTCTCAATGGCGTTGGAAAGTAGACATCCAGGGCTTTCTAGCAATATATAATAGTCTATTTAAACAACTTTTAGAGACTTATCTTGTACCGGATGACATTTTCAGATTTGAATTTTATACACTTTGACGGCATGAGTCTCTAAACCCCATTGTTGGGGGTGAGGAGCTCTGCAGCGTCTCAATGAATTAATGCAATTGTTTCTATTTCATTCAAACGTGTGTGTGTTCCTATCTAAGATGTTCATTCACGCTTAATTGTGAAGGAGGTGATGATCTGTGACACTCATCACCTTCCTCAATCCATGAACGTGTGCCTGACAAACACCTCCGTTTTACATCAGACTGAATGAGCATCTCTTAGCTTCTTTAATCAGAATCTTCGTGGTATAAGCTAGAATTGATGGCGGCCATTCTTGAGGATCCAGAAAGTCTAAACCTTGTCTGTGGTATTCCGAGTAGGATTCAAGGATTGAATGGCTGTGACGAGCTTCAAACTCGCGATTGCTGGGCGTGATGACAAATGCAAAAGGATCAATGGATCCTATTCCACATGATCGA
Source organism: Arachis duranensis (assembly GCF_000817695.3). Classification (NCBI taxonomy): domain Eukaryota; kingdom Viridiplantae; phylum Streptophyta; class Magnoliopsida; order Fabales; family Fabaceae; genus Arachis; species Arachis duranensis. The sequence goes on from NC_029780.3 coordinate 46,103,333, forward strand.
GAACCGACAGCTGATGAGCCGTGCTGTGACAGAGCATCTGGACCGTTTTCACTGAGAGGTGAGAGGATGGGAGGTAGCCACTGACAATGGTGACACCCTACATACAGCTTGCCATGGATGGAACTTTACAAACAATTGAGTTGAATATTACATTGCAGAAATTCAGAGGACAAAGCATCTCCAAAGCTCCAACATATTCTTCATTAATAAAGTAACAATTCCTTATTCCAAATACTTTGACTTCTTAAAATTAAATCCTATTAATCTTACTGGCATCCTGACTAGGATTAATAAAATAAACATAGATTGCTTCAAACTAATAATCTCTGTGGGATCGACCCTTACTCACGTAAGGTATTACTTGGACGACCCAGTGCACTTGCTGGTTAGTTGTACGGATTACAAATTCGTGCACCAAGTTTTTGGCACCATTGCCGGGGATTGTTCGAGTTTGAACAACTAAAGGTTTATTTTATTTCTTAGATTAGGAATAATTTATTTTTATTGTTATATAGTCATTAAATCCTGATAGGATAGTTTCTTTTCAAAAATTTCTTTTCAAAAACATTATTTTTCTTAATTAATTGCTAATTTTCGTGAGTTTAGTGTCTTGTTCTAAGTTTGGTGTTAATTGCATATTTTATATTTTTTCTTTAAATTTTCGAACTTGTGTTCTTTGTTCTTCATTGATCTTCAAGTTGTTCTTGTTTATTTTTCTTGTTAGATCTTGAATTTTTCTTGTTTTGTGTCTTTTCTTGTTTCACTTTTGTTCTTTCTAAAGCATTAATTGGAATATTTAGAACAAGTGTTATATTTAATCCAATTGGGTTTACGCTTTGGATCCTTTTTCAAAAAACAATTTTTCTCCATTTAATCTTGTGCCAAACTTTAAATTTGGTGTTTTCTTGTTAATTTTTCTTTATTTTTCGAAAACTTGTGTTGATTTTCTAAAAATTTTAAGTTTGGTGTTCTTCCTTGTGTTCTTGGTGTTCTTGTGAATCTTCAAAGTGTTCTTGAGTTTTTCTTGTGTCTTGATCTTAAAATTTTTAAGTTTGGTGTTCCTTGGTGTTTTCCCTCCAAAAATTTTCGAAAATAAGGAGCATTGGATCTAAAAATTTTAAGTCTTGTGTCTTTTGTGTGTTTTTTCTTTCATCATAAAATTCAAAATTCAAAAAAAAAATATCTTTCCTAACTAATTTTAAACTACATTTTTGAAATTTTATATAAAAATTCAGATTTCAATTTCAAAATATTTTCAATTTCTTTTATTTATTTCGTTGTTATTTTATTTTATAAAATAAATTTTTTTTTATAAAATAAATAATATCAACATACATATCATCTCCTTTATTCCATCATGGAACTAAGTGGGAATGAACAGTCCAAGAGGACTCTGGGGTCATATGCTAACCCCACTACTGGTTCATATGGGAGTAGTATCTGTATACCCTCCATTGGAGTTAGTAGCTTTGAGTTGAATCCTCAGCTCATTATCATGGTGCAGCAAAACTGCCAGTATTCTGGTCTTCCACATGAAGAATGATGAGTGGATAATTTTTACGCTTTTTGGCATTGTTTTTAGTATGTTTTTAGTATATTTTAGTTAGTTTTTAGTATACTTTTATTAGTTTTTAGTTAAAATTCACTTTTCTGGACTTTACTATGAGTTTGTGTGTTTTTCTGTAATTTCAGGTATTTTTTGGCTGAAATTGAGGGTCCTGAGCAAAAATCTGATTCAGAAGCTGAAAAGGACTGTAGATGCTGTTGGATTTTGACCTCCCTGCACTCGAAGTGGATTTTCTAGAGCTAAAGAAGCCCAATTGGCGCGCTCTCAACGGCGTTCGAAAGTAGACATCCTGGGCTTTTCATCAATGTATAATAGTCCATACTTTACCCGAGATTTGATGGCCCAAACCGGCGTTGCAAATCAGCTTCAGAATTCCCAGCGTTTAACGCTGGAACTGGCATAAAAATTGGAGTTAAACGCACAAACTGGCATAAAAGCTGGCGTTTAACTCCAGAAAAAGTCTCTACACATGAAAGCTTCAATGCTCAGCCCAAGCACACACTAAGTGGACCC
>NC_029780.3:46105777-46107035 GCF_000817695.3 Arachis duranensis
GCAAAAGAATCACTGGATTCTATTCCAACCTGATTGAGAACTGACAGATGATTAGCCGTGCTGTGACAGAGCGCGTTGAACATTTTCACTGAGAGGATGGGAGGTAGCCATTGACAATGGTGAAACCCTACATACAGCTTGCCATGGAAGGAGTCTTGTGTGCTTGAAGAAGAAGACAGTAGGAAAGCAGAGGTTCAGAAGATAGAGCATCTCCAAAACCTCAACCTGTTCTCCATTACTGCAAAACAAGTACTTATTTCATGTTCTTTTACTTTTCACAATCAACCCTGATAATTATTGATATCCTGACTAAGAGTTACAAGATAACCATAGCTTGCTTCAAGCCGACAATCTCCGTGGGATCGACCCTTACTCACGTAAGGGTATTACTTGGACGACCCAGTGCACTTGCTGGTTAGTTGTGCGGGATTGCAAAAGTGTGATTGCAATTTCGTGCAACAAGTTTTTGGCGCCGTTGCCGGGGATTGTTAGAGTTTGGACAACTGGCGGTCTATCTTGTTGCTTAGATTAGGACTGTTTTATTTTTGGTTGTTTAGAGTCTTTTATTTGATTTTAGTTTCATATTTTAAGTTTGGTGTCTTCCTTGTGTTTTCCTTTAAGTTTTCGAAAATTAGTGTTAGATTTTCTAAAAATTTTAAGTTTGGTATCATTTTGTTGTTTTTCTCTTTCCTCATTTCAAAAAAAAAAAATCAAATCTTTTTCAAAATAATTTTCAATCATATCTTTTTAATTGCCAATTCCAAAATCTTTTTAGTTAGTTGATTGATTTAGTTTTCAATTTGCTTTGATTTTGTTTTTCTTTTAGTTTTCGACATTTTATTTTATTTTCCTTTTGTTTTATTTTATTATTTTCGGTCATTCAAAACAAAAAAATTTTACTTTACTTGTGAATCCATATCATATTCCCTTTCTCCATCATGGACCTAAGTGGAATTGAGCAGTCCAGAAGGACTCTGGGGTCATATGCTAACCCCATTACAGCTGCATATGGGAGTAGCATCTGTATACCTCCCATTAAAGCAAGCAGCTTTGAGCTAAATCCTCAACTCATTATCATGGTGCAGCAAAATTGCCAGTATTCCGGTCTTCCACAGGAAGAACCTACTGAGTTTCTGGCACAATTCTTACAACTTGCTGACACAGTACGTGATAAAGAGGTGGATCAGGATGTCTACAGATTATTACTGTTTCCATTTGCTGTAAAAGATCAAGCTAAGAGGTGGTTAAATAACCAACC
>NC_029780.3:46107107-46110334 GCF_000817695.3 Arachis duranensis
AATCCCTTTATAATGCCTGGGAGAGGTATAGAGGTATGCTAAGAAAATGCCCCTCTGAAATGTTTTCAGAGTGGGTACAGCTAGACATCTTCTACTATGGGCTTATAGAAAAAGCTCAGATGTCTTTAGACCACTCAGCTGGTGGATCTATACACATGAGGAAGACAATTGAAGAAGCTCAAGAGCTTATAGATACTGTTGCTAGAAATCAATATTTGTACGCTAGCACTGAGTTCTCTACAAAAGAGGAAGCTATGGCAGTAGCCACTGATCCTAACCCTCAAGAACAGATGATTGAGCTTAATCAGCAACTACACCTGATGACAAAATAGTTAGCAGAATTTAAAGAGATGCTCCAAGAAACTAAAATTGCTAACAAGAACATAGAATCTCAGTTGAATCAGGCAAAACAGCAGCTATCTAAACAAATAACAGAAGAATCCCAAGCAGTTCAACTGAGGAGTGGGAAGACATTGAATAAGGATGACCAAACCACTGTCCAAAATCCCTCTGAGGACAGTAAGAGCCCAGAGAGGAATACTTTTGGCGTTCAAACGCCAGAAAGGGGGGAAAGCTGGTGTTAAACGCCCATTCCCTGCCCAGTTCTGGCGTTCAAACGCCAGAAAAGGGGGAAAAGTTGGCGTTAAACGCCCAAACTTCACCCAATTCTGGCGTTCAAATGCAAATGGGGAATTAGACACCTGAGAGTGCTGATAGTAACCCCTCTAAAAAGGCTTCTCCAACCACTTCTGTCAGGAATAAACCTGCAGCAACTAAGGTTGAAGAATATAAAGCCAAGATGCCTTATCCTTAGAAACTCCGCCAAGCGGAGCAGGATAAGCAATTTGCCCACTTTGCAGACTACCTAAGGACTCTTGAAATAAAGATTCCGTTTGCAGAGGCACTTGAGCAAATACCTTCTTATGATAAGTTCATGAAAGAGATCTTAAGTCATAAGAAGGATTGGAGAGAAACTGAAAAAGTATTTCTCACTGAAGAATGCAGTGCAGTCATTCTGAAAAGCTTACCAAAAAAGCTTCAAGATCCAGGAAGCTTTATGATACCATGCACATTAGAAGGTGCTTGCACCAAGAAAGCCCTATGTGATCTTGGAGCAAGCATCAATCTAATGCCTGCATCCACTATCAGAAAGCTTGGGTTAACTGAAGAAGTCAAACCAACCCGGATATGCCTCCAACTTGCTGATGGCTTCATTAAATACCCATCAGGCATAATTGAGGACATGATTGTCAAGGTTGGGCCATTCGCCTTTCCCACTGACTTTGTAGTGCTGGAAATGGAGGAGCACAAGAGTGCAACTCTCATTCTAGGAAGACCTTTCCTAGCAACTGGACGAACTCTCATTGATGTACAAAAAGAGGAAGTAACCCTGAGAGTCAATGAGGATGAGTTCAAGTTGAATGCTGTAAAAGCTATGTAGCATCCAGACACACCAAATGACTGCATGGGCACTGACATTATTGACTCTTTGGTGGAAGAGATCAATATGACTGAAAGTCTAGAATCAGAGCTTGAGGACATCTTCAAGGATGCTCATCCTGATCAGGAAGAACCAGAGGAAACAAAAGAATTTTTGAAAATTCCTCGGGAGGAGGATAAGCCTTTGGAGGATAATGCCAAACCAGTGGTCCAACCACAAAGGAGGCTAAATCCAGCCATGAAGGAGGTGGTGTAGAAAGAGGTCACTAAATTACTAGAGGCTGGGATTGTTTATCCTATTTCTGATAGTCCCTGGATGAGCCCTGTCCAAGTTATACCTAAAAAGGGAGGCATGACAGTGATTTATAATGAAAAGAATGAATTGGTTCCTACAAGAACAGTTACAGGGTGGCGTATGTGTATTGACTACAGAAGGCTCAATACAGCCACCAGAAAGGATCATTTTCCTTTACCATTCATAGACCAAATGCTAGAAAGACTAGCTGGTCATGATTATTACTGCTTTTTGGATGGCTATTCAGGTTACAACCAAATTGCAGTAGATCCTCAAGACCAAGAGAAAACAGCATTTACTTGCCCTTCTGGCGTGTTTGTCTACAGGAGGATGCCTTTTGGTCTGTGTAATGCTCCTGCAACCTTTCAGATATGCATGCTATCCATCTTCTCTGATATGGTGGAGAAATTCCTGGAAGTCTTCATGGATGACTTCTCAGTATATGGAGACTCATTCAGCTCCTGTCTTAACCACCTATCACTTGTCCTGAAAAGGTGCCAAGAGACTAACCTGGTTTTAAACTGGGAGAAATGTCACTTTATGGTGACTGAAGGAATTGTCCTTGGACACAAAATTTTAAGCAGGGGAATAAAGGTGGATAAGGCAAAGGTAGAGGTAATTGAAAAATTACCACCACCTGCCAATGTTAAGGCAATCAGAAGCTTTCTGGGGCATGCAGGATTCTACAGGAGGTTTATAAAGGATTTTTCGAAAATTGCAAAACCTTTGAGCAACCTGCTAGCTGCTAACACACTATTTGTGTTTGACTCACAGTGTCTGCAGGCATTTGAGACCCTGAAAGCCAAGCTGTTCTAAATGATGCACAGAAGAATTACACAACCACAGAAAAAGAGTTACTTGCAGTGGTCTATGCCATTGACAAGTTTAGATCCTATCTAGTGGGATCAAAGGTGATTGTGTACACTGACCATGCTGCTCTTAAGTACCTACTCACAAAGCAGGATTCAAAACCCAGGCTTATAAGATGGGTGTTGCTTCTGCAAGAGTTTGATATAGAAATAAGAGACAGAAAAGGGACAGAGAACCAAGTAGCTGATCATCTGCCCCGAATAGAACCAGTAGCTGGGGCGTCCCTCCCCTCTACTGAGATCTCTGAGACTTTCCCAGATGAGCAACTCTTTGCCATTCAGGAAGCTCCATGGTTTGCAGATATTGCAAATTATAAAGCTGTGAGGTTCATACCATAAGAGTACAGCAGAGTGCAAAGAAAGAAATTAATTTCAGATGCCAAGTACTACCTATGGGATGAGCTATATCTCTTTAAGAGATGTGCAGACGGAATGATCCACAGATGTGTATCCAGAGAAGAAGCACAAAGGATCCTGTGGCATTGCCATGGATCACAGTATGGGGGACATTTTGGAAGTGAGTGAACAGCCACTAAGGTCCTCCAATGTGGCTTCTACTGGCCTACTCTCTATAGAGATGCCCGAGAGTTTGTGCGTAACTGTGACAGCTGCCAAAGAGCTAG
>NC_029780.3:46110516-46111848 GCF_000817695.3 Arachis duranensis
CTAAATGGGTAGAAGCAATTGCTACACCCACTAATGATACTAAAACTGTGCTGAAATTCCTCCAGAAACACATCTTCAGCAAATTTGGTGTTCCCAGAGTCATAATCAGTGATGGGGTACTCATTTCTGCAATAAACAGCTTTACTCTGCTATGGTCCGATATGGAATTAGCCACAAAGTGGCAACCCCGTATCATCCACAGATAAATGGGCAAGCTGAAGTCTCTAACAGAGAGCTAAAAAGAATCCTAGAGTGGACTGTAATAGCCCGAAGAAAGGATTGGGCAAAGAGCTTGGATGATGCTCTGTGGGCATACAGAACAGCATTCAAGACTCCAATAGGAGCCTCACCATACCAACTTGTGTATGGCAAGGCCTGTCATCTGCCCGTGGAACTGGAACATAAAGCCTACTGGGCAACCAGATTCCTAAACCTGGATGCTAAGTTAGCTGGTGAAAAGAGATTACTCCAGCTAAATGAGCAAGATGATTTAGACTCAGTGCCTTTGAAAATGCAAAGATTTCTAAGGAAAAGGCAAAGAAGTGGCATGACAAGAAGTTGTCATCCAGAGTCTTTGAGCCAGGACAAAAAGTTCTTCTCTTCAACTCTAGGCTCAGATTGCTCCCAGGAAAACTTAAATCCCGCTGGAGGGGTCCGTATGTGATTACAGGAGTATCACCATATGGATATGTTGAGCTTCAGGATAATGATTCTGACAAGAAGTTCATTGTTAATGGAAAAAGGATCAAGCATTATCTTGAAAGCAATTTTGAGCAAGAATGCTCAAAACTGAGACTTGAGTGATTCTCAGTGAAGGTCCAGCTAAAGACAATAAAGAAGCGCTTGCTGGGAGGCAACCCAGTGATTAGCAGGGTATCTGTTCTGTTTAAATCAAGGTTGATACATATTCTAAAAGGGAAATTATCAAAATTGAAGGAATTCACAGAGTTACAGAAGGATTCAGCACAAAAAGCAGAGAAAAAGAGCTTGCTGGCGAAAAAACGCCAGTAAGGGGTACTTTGGGCGTTAAACGCCAGAATGGGCACCATTCTGGGCGTTTAACGCCAGTAAAGGTGCCATTTTGGGCGTTAAACACCAGAATGGGCACCATTCTGGGCATTTAACGCCAGGTGTGCAGCATCCTGGGCGTTTAGCAAAACGCCCAGTGATAAAGGGATTTCTGGCGTTTAACGCCAGGTGTTAAACGCCCAAATTGGCCAACAAATGGGCGTTAAACGCCAGAATGGATACCATTCTGGGCGTTTAACGCCAGAAAGGTGGGGGACGGAGATTTCGCTTTCTAATTAAAATTTTTTCAAACTTTCCTGTTTT
>NC_029780.3:46112563-46114002 GCF_000817695.3 Arachis duranensis
CACTATCAAGAGAGCAGTGATGATTCATTGCATTATGCTTGGAAAAGAAGTGGAGGTTCATCATCTGATTGCTTATGAGATGTACACAATTGCAAATAAGAATTCCACTGAAGCCAAACTGGCTTACCCAAGCTTGATCTCCTTGCTCTGTAAAGAGGCGGGGGTGAAGATGGGAGTAGATAAATTCATACCCATTGAACATCCAATCACCAAGAAGTCAATGGAAGGACAAAGGCAAGACAACTCTATCAAAAAGAGGGCGCAGGAGTTCCTCCCTGAATTTCCTGAAATTGACTACTGGGCTAGCCTAGAAGCATCTATTACCAAGTTGCAAGAAACTATGGAGCAACTTAAGGAAGAACAGCAGAATCAGAACTGCATGCTCTGCAAATTGCTGAAGGAACAAGAAAAGCAGGGGCGTGAACTTCAAGAGTTGAAACGCCAAAAGTTCTCCCCTCAATTTGAGGGAGCATCCACTTCTCAAAATCAAGGTTGTTGAGTCCTAACTCTGTGATAACCTCTATCATTAGGAGCCTATTTAAATTTTTGTTTTCTATTCCTACTAGTCTCATCTTATATCTATTTTTGAGTCTTGTTCTTAATTCATGATTAATAAAAATTGAAGTTCATGTCTTAAAGCTATGAATGTCCTATGAATCCATCACCTCTCTTAAATGAAAAGTGCTTTAATCACAAAAGAACAAGAAGTACATGATTTCGAATTTATCTTTGAAACTAGTTGAATTAGTTTGATGTGGTGACAATACTTTTTGTTTTCTGACTGAATGCTTGAACAGTGCATATGTCTTTTGAATTTGTTATTTTAAGAATGTTAAAATTGTTGGCTCTTGAAAGAATGAGGAAAAAGAGAACTGTTATTGAGGATCTGAAAAATCATCAAATTGATTCTTGAAGCAAGAAAAAGAAGTGATTCAAAAAAAAAGGACATGTTACCGAGGATCTGAAAAATAAAAAAAATGATTCTTGAAGCAAGAAAAAGCAGTGAATACAAAAAAAATTTAAAGTCATGATCCAAGGCAAAAAGAGTGTTCTTAAGAACCCTGGACACATCTAATTGGGGACTCTAGCAAAGCTGAGTCACAATCTGAAAAGGTTCACCCAATTATGTGTCTGTGGCATGTATGTATCCGGTGGTAATACTGGAAGACAGAGTGCTTTGGGCCACAGCCAAGACTCATAAAGTAGCTATGTTCGAGAATCATAATTCTTAACTAGGAAAATCAATAACACTATCTCAGCTCTGAGTTCCTATAGATGCCAATCATTTTGAACTTCAAAGGATAAAGTGAGATGCCAAAACTGTTCGGAAGCAAAAAACTACTAGACTCGCTCATCTAATTAGAATCTGAGCTTCACTTGAAACTCTGAGATATTATTGTTTCTTGATTTCTTTTTATCCTATTTTATTTATCTAGTTT
>NC_029780.3:46114059-46114363 GCF_000817695.3 Arachis duranensis
GGACAAGCAACAATTTAAGTTTGGTGTTGTGATGAGCGGATAATTTATACGCTTTTTGGCATTGTTTTTAGAATGTTTTTAATATATTTTAGTTAGTTTTTAGTATACTTTTATTAGTTTTTAATTAAAATTTACTTTTCTAGACTTTACTATGAGTTTGTGTGTTTTTCTGTGATTTCAGGTATTTTTTGGCTGAAATTGACGGTCCTAAGCAAAAATCTGATTCAGAGGCTGAAAAGGACTGCAGATGCTGTTGGATTCTGACCTCCCTGCACTCGAAGTGGATTTTCTGGAGCTACAGAAA
>NC_029780.3:46114708-46115102 GCF_000817695.3 Arachis duranensis
CATTTCTGTATACCCTAGGTTACTAGTTCACTATTAATAGGATCTTTTGACATTGTATCTGGACCTCATGACACATTACACATTTCTCATTGTATCTTCTACGGCATGAGTCTCTAAACCCCATGGTTGGGGGTGAGGTGCTCTGCTGTGTCTTGATGGATTAATGCAATTACTACTGTTTTTCATTCAATCACGCTTGCTTCTATTCTAAGATATCACTTGTTCCTCAACTGGATGAATGTGATGATCTGTGACACTCATCATCATTCTCACCTATGAACGTGTGCCTGACAACCACCTCCGTTCCACCTTAGATTGAGTGGATATCTCTTGGATCCCTTAATCAGAATCTTCATGGTATAAGCTAGAATTGATGGCGGCATTCAAGAGAATC
>NC_029780.3:46115129-46117396 GCF_000817695.3 Arachis duranensis
CGTTGAACATTTTCACTGAGAGGATGGGAGGTAGCCATTGACAACGGTGAAACCCTACATACAGCTTGCCATGGAAGGAGCCTTGCGTGCTTGAAGAAGAAGACAGTAGGAAAGCAGAGATTCAGAAGATAGAGCATCTCCAAAACCTCAACCTGTTCTCCATTACTGCAAAACAAGTACTTATTTCATGTTCTTTTACTTTTCACAATCAACCCTGATAATTATTGATATCCTGACTAAGAGTTACAAGATAACCATAGCTTGCTTCAAGCCGACAATCTCCATGGGATCGACCCTTACTCACGTAAGGGTATTACTTGAACGACCCAGTGCACTTGCTGGTTAGTTGTGCGGGATTGCAAAAGTGTGATTGCAATTTCGTGCACCAAAGAACCTACAGAGTTTCTAGCACAATTTCTACAAATTGCTGACACAGTGCATGATAAGGAAGTAGATCAGGATGTTTACAGATTATTACTGTTTCCATTTGCTGTAAAAGATCAAGCTAAGATGTGGTTAAATAACCAGCCTAAGAACAGCATAAAAACATGGAAACAGCTGTCAGAAAAATTCCTGAATCACTATTTCCCTCCAAAATGGATGACACAGCTAAGGCTAAGCATCCAAGGCTTCAAACAAAGAGATAATGAATCCCTTTATGATGCCTGGGAGAGATACAGAGAGATGCTAAGAAAATACCCCTCTGAAATATTTTCAGAGTGGGTGCAACTAGACATCTTCTACTATGGGCTTACAGAAAAAGGTCAGATTTCTCTAGACCACTCAGCTGGTGGATTTATACATATGAGAAAAACAATTGAAGAAGCCCAAGAGCTCATTGATACAGTTGCCAGAAATCAGCATCTGTACCTAAGAAGTGAATCTTCCATGAAAGAAGAAGCTAAAACAGTAACTGCTGAACTCAGTCCTGTGGATCAAGCTAATGAAATCAATCAGCAATTAGACTTTCTAACCAAGCAGCTAGCCGAATTCAAGGAAATACTACAGGAAACAAGAATGACTAACAGGAATATGGAAGTACAGTTAAAGCAAACAGAGAGGCAACTGTCAAGGCAAATAGCAGAAGAATGCCAAGCAGTTCAATTAAGAAGTGGGAAAACATTAAATACCTCACTTCAAAGAAGCAGGAAGCCAAGAAATGAACAAATGGCTACTCAAAATCCCTCTGAGGACAATCAGAGCCCAGAGAGGAATAAGGCTGGCGCTGAACGCCCAGCCCATGCTCATTCCTGTCGTTCAACGCCAGAAACAAGCATGAATCCGGCGTTGAACGCCCAAGGGGAGCACAGTTCTGGCGTTCAGACGCTAGTGACAGATAAGGAGATGGCGTCTAACGCCTCTCCAGCTTCCACCCCTGGCATTCAAACGCCAGTGGGAGATCAGTCACATACTAGTGCTGATAACAACCCTTCTAAAAAGGCTTTCCAACCCACTTCTACAGGTAATAAACCTGCAGCAACTAAGGTTGAGGAATATAAAGCCAAAATGCCTTATCCTCAAAAACTCTGCCAAGCGGAACAGGATAAGCATTTTGCTTGCTTTGCAGACTATCTCAGGACTCTTGAAATAAAGATTCTGTTTGCAGAAGCACTTGAGCAAATACCGTCTTATGCTAAGTTCATGAAAGAGATCTTAAGTCATAAGAAGGATTGGAGGGAAACTGAAAAAGTCTACCTCACTGAAGAATGCAGTGCAGTCATTCTGAAAAGCTTACCTGAGAAGCTTAAAGATCCTGGGAGCTTTATGATACCATGCACATTAGAGGGTACTTGTGCCAAGCAAGCTTTATGTGATCTTGGGGAAAGTATCAACCTAATACCTGCATCTACTATCAGAAAGCTTGGTTTGACTGAAGAAATCAAACCAACCAGGATACGTCTTCAACTTGCTGATGGCTTCATTAAATACCCATCAGGCGTGATTGAAGACATGATCGTCAAGGTTGGGCCATTTGCCTTTCCTACTGACTTTGTGGTACTGGAAATGGAGGAGCACAAGAGTGCAACTCTTATTCTAGGAAGACCTTTACTAGCAACTGGCCGAACCCTCATTGACGTCCAAAAAGGGGAAGTAACCATGAGAGTCAATGAGGAGGAGTTCAAGTTGAATGTTGTCAAAGCCATGCAACATCCAGACACCCCAAATGACTGCATGAGTGTTGATATTATTGACTCTCTGGTAAGAGAGGTCAATATGGCTGAGAGTCCCGAATCAGAGCTAGAAGACATCTTTAAAGATGTTCATCT
>NC_029780.3:46117812-46119266 GCF_000817695.3 Arachis duranensis
AACCTTTCAGAGGTGCATGCTCTCAATTTTCTCTAATATGGTGGAAAATTTTCTGGAAGTCTTCATGGATGACTTTTCAGTATTTGGAGACTCATTCAGCTCCTGTCTTAACCATTTAGCACTTGTTCTGAAGAGATGCCAAGAGACTAACCTGGTTTTAAACTGGGAAAAATGTCACTTTATGGTGACTGAAGGAATTGTCCTTGGGCATAAAATTTCAAACAAGGGAATAGAGGTGGATCAAGCTAAGGTAGAAGTAATTGAAAAATTACCACCACCTGCTAATGTTAAGGCAATCAGAAGCTTTCTGGGACATGCAGGATTCTATAGGAGGTTTATAAAGGATTTTTCAAAAATCGCCAAACCCCTGAGCAACCTGCTAGCTGCTGACACGCCATTTGTCTTTGATAAAGAGTGTCTCCAGGCATTTGAGACTCTGAAAGCTAAATTGGTCACAGCACCAATCATTTCTGCACCAGACTGGACATTACCATTTGAATTGATGTGTGATGCCAGTGACCAAGCCATTGGTGCAGTGTTGGGACAAAGGCATGACAAACTTCTGCACGTCATTTACTATGCCAGCTGTGTTTTAAATGACGCACAGAAAAACTACACAACCACAGAAAAAGAGTTACTTGCAGTGGTCTATGCCATTGACAAGTTNNATTGACAAGTTTAGATCCTATTTAGTAGGATCAAAAGTGATTGTGTACATTGATCATGCTGCTCTTAAATATCTACTCACAAAGCAGGATTCAAAACACAGACTCATCAGATGGGTGTTGCTTCTGCAAGAGTTTGATATAGAAATAAGAGACAGAAAAGGGACAGAGAATCAAGTAGCAGATCACCTGTCCCGAATAGAGCCGGTAGAAGGGGCGTCCCTCCCTCTTACTGAGATCTCTGAAACCTTTCCAGATGAGCAACTCTTTGCCATTCAGGAAGTGCCATGGTTTGCAGATATTGCAAACTACAAGGCAGTGAGATTCATACCCAAAGAGTACAGTAGGCTGCAATCAAAGAAATTGATCACAGATGCAAAGTACTATCTTTGGGATGAACCATATCTCTTCAAGAGATGTGCAGACGGAGTAATCCGTAGATGTGTCCCTAAGGAAGAAGCGCAGAAGATTCTATGGCACTAACATGGATCACAGTATGGAGGACATTTTGGAAGTGAGCGAACAGCCACAAGAGTCCTCCAATGTGGCTTCTACTGGCCTACTCTCTATAAAGATTCCCGAGCGTTTGTACTTAATTGTGACAGTTGCCAAAGATCTGGCAACCTACCTCACAGTTATGCCATGCCTCAATAAGGGATCTTGGAGATTGAGTTGTTTGATGTATGGGGTATTGACTTCATGGGACCTTTCCCACCATCATACTCAAATACTTATATTCTGGTGGCAGTGGATTATGTATCCAAATGGGTGGAAGCTATTGCAACACCT
>NC_029780.3:46123842-46125123 GCF_000817695.3 Arachis duranensis
ATACATACATGCCACAGACACATAATTGGGTGAACCTTTTCAGATTGTGACTCAGCTTTGCTAGAGTCCCCAATTAGAGGTGTCCAGGATTCTTAAGCACACTCATTTTGCCTTGGATCACAACTTTATTTCTTTCTTTTTCTTTCTTTTTCTCTTTCTTTTTCTTTCTCTCTTTTTTTTTGAATATTTTTTTTTGAATCACTACTTTTTCTTGCTTCAAGAATCATTTTTATGATTTTTCAGATCCTCAGTAACATGTCTCCTTTTTCATCATTCTTTGAAGAGCCAACATTCATGAACCACAAATTCAAAAGACATATGCACTGTTTAAGCATACATTCAGAAAACAAAAGTATTGCCACCACATCACATACATTCAGAAAACAAAAGCATTGCCACCACATCAAAATAATTAAACTGTTATAAAATTCAAAATTCATGCAATTTTTATCTTTTTCAATTAAGAACATTTTTTATTTAAGAGAGGTGATGGATTCATAGGACATTCATAACTTTGAGGCATAGACACTAAGACACTAATGATCACAAGACACAAACATAGACAAACATAAGCACTAAAATTCGAAAAACAGGAAAATAAAGAACAAGGAAATTAAGGAACGGGTCCACCTTAGTGATGGCGGCTCTTTCTTCTTGAAGATCCTATGGAGTGCTTGAGCTCCTCAATGTCTCTTCCTTGTCTTTGTTGCTCCTCTCTTATGATTCTTTGATCTTCTCTAATTTCATGGAGGAGAACAGAGTGTTCTTGATGCTCCACCCTTAGTTGTCCCATGTTGGAACTCAATTCTCCTAGGGAGGTATTTAGTTGCTCTCAATAGTTTTGTGGAGGAAAGTGCATCCCTTGAGGTATCTCAGGGATTTCATGATGAGTGGGGTCCCATCCTTTTCTTAGTGATGGGCTTGAGGTCATGCCTTCTCAGTTGAACCGGCTTCCCTCTTGAATCTCTCTTCCATTGGGTGCCCTCTTCACATATGACTGTGAGGACTTGGTCTAACCTTTGATCAAAGTTGACCCTTCTAGTGTAAGGATGTTCATCTCCTTGCATCATGGGCAAGTTGAATGCCAACCTTACATTTTTCGGGCTAAAATCCAAGTATTTCCCCCGAACCATAGTAAGATAATTCTTTGGATCCGGGTTCACACTTTGATCATGGTTCTTGGTGATCCATGCATTGGCATAGAACTCTTGAACCATTAAGATTCTGACTTGTTGAATGGGGTTGGTAAGAACTTCCCAACCTCTTCTTCGGATCTCATGT
>NC_029780.3:46125145-46126152 GCF_000817695.3 Arachis duranensis
AAGAAAGAAGAGAGTAGAAGAAGAAGAAATGAAAGAGATGGAGATGGCTTTGTGTTCGGCCAAAAAGGGGGAGAAGTGGTGGTTTGGTTGTGTGAAAATGAAGGAGTGAAGATGGGTTTATATAGGAGTGGGGGGGCAATGGTTCGGTTATGGGAGGGTGAATTTGGGTGGGAAAGTGTTTTGAATTTGAAGGGTGAGGTAGGTGGGGTTTTATGAAGGAGGGATGTGAGTGGTGAAGAGAAAGATGGGATTTGATAGGTGAGGGGTTTTTGGGGAAGAGGTGTTGAGGTGATTGGTGAATGGGTGAAGAGGAGAGAGAGTGGTGGGGTAGGTGGGGATCCTGTGGGGTCCACAGATCCTGAGGTGTCAAGGAAAAGTCATCCCTGCACCAGATGGCATGCAAAATTGCATTTTTAGCCAATTCTGGCGTTAAACGCCGGGCTGGTGCCCATTTCTGGCGTTTAACGCCAGCTTCTTGCCCTTTTCTGGCGTTTAATGCCAGTCTGGTGCCCCTTTCTGGCGTTAAACGCCCAGAATGGTGCCAGACTGGGCGTTAAACGCCCATCTGCTAGCCTTAGTGGCGTTTAAACGCCAACACGCTCTCCTCCAGGGTGTGCTGTTTTTCTTTCTGCTTTTCATTCTGTTTTTGCTTTTTTCATTGATTTTGTGACTTCTCATGATCATCAACCTACAAAAAACATAAAATAACAAAGAAAAATATATATATAAAATATAACATTGGGTTGCCTCCCAACAAGCGCTTCTTTAATGTCAGTAGCTTGACAGAGGACTCTCATGGAGCCTCACAGATATTTAGAGCAATGTTGGAACCTCCTAACACCAAACTTAGAGTTTGAATGTGGGGGTTCAACACCAAACTTAGAGTTTGGTTGTGGCCTCCCAACACCAAACTTAGAGTTTGACTGTGGGGGCTCTGTTTGGCTCTGTTTTGAAAGAAGCTCTTCATGCTTCCTCTCCATGGTGACAGAGGGATATCCTTGAGCTTC
>NC_029780.3:46130359-46130862 GCF_000817695.3 Arachis duranensis
AACAATCCCCGGCAACGGCGCCAAAAACTTGGTGCACGAAATTGTGATCAATACTTTTCACAAATCAAATAATCCCCGGTAATGAATCCAAAAACTTGGTGTTCAATACCATGGCATAAACACAACTTCGCACAACTAACCAGCAAGTGTACTGGGTCGTCCAATTAATAAACCTTACGCGAGTAAGGGTCGATCCCACAGAGATTGTTGGTATGAAGCAAGCTATGGTCACCTTGTAAATCTTAGTCAGGCAAACTCAAATGATTATTAATGATGAATAAAACATAAAGGTAAAGATAGAGATACTTATGTAATTCATTGGTAGGAATTTCAGATAAGCGTATGAAGATGCTTGTCCCTTCCGTCTCTCTGCTTTCCTACTGTCTTCATCCAATTTTTCTTACTCCTTTCCATGGCAACCTTATGCAAGGGTTTCACCGTTGTCAATGGCTACCTCCCATCCTCTCAGTGGAAATGTTCAACGCACCCTGTCACGGCACGGC
>NC_029780.3:46131191-46132049 GCF_000817695.3 Arachis duranensis
CTTCTTTTGGAGTTGAACGCCAAGTTGTAACGTGTTTTGGGCGTTCAACTCCGGGTCGTGACGTGTTTCTGGCGTTTTACTCCAGACAGCAGCATGGAACTGGCGTTGAGTGCCAGTTTACGTCATCAATTCCCGAATAAAGTATGAACTATTATATATTGCTGGAAAGCCCAGGATGTCTACTTTCCAAAGCTGTTGAGAGCGCGCCAAGTGGGCTTCTGTAGCTCCAGAAAATCCACTTTGAGTGCAGGGAGGTCAGAATCCAACAGCATCTGCAGTCCTTTTTAGTCTCTGAATCAGATTTTTGCTCAGGTCCCTCAATTTCAGCCAGAAAATACCTGAAATCACAGAAAAACATACAAACTCATAGTAAAGTCCAGAAAAGTGAATTTTAACTAAAAACTAATAAAAATATACTAAAAACTAACTAGATCATACTAAAAACATACTAAAAACAATGCCAAAAAGCGTACAAATTATCCGCTCATCAGGCGTCCCACCTCTCCTCATCCTCCATTCCACACTTGCTCTCCTCCTATTCCTCTTCTCTCTTTTCTTTTGCTTGAGGACAAGCAAACCTCTAAGTTTGGTGTGCTTATCCGTGATCACAAAAACATTCTCACTTTGATCATGGCCCCTAAAAGAAAACAACCCAACCCAAGAGGCAAGAAAGAGAATATTCCAAAGCCACTTTGGAATCAAGGGAAGTTCTTAACTAAAGAATATTTAGACCATTATTACAAAATAATGAGTCACAGATCAGTGATCCCGGAAGTCAAGTTTGATCTGAAGGAAGATGAATATCCGGAGATCCAAGAACAAATTCGAAACAGGAACTGGGAAATCCTAGCTAATCCT
>NC_029780.3:46132089-46138226 GCF_000817695.3 Arachis duranensis
AATCCTGAAACGAAAGTGGGAAGGAACATGGTTCAGGAGTTCTATGCTAATCTATGGCAGACAGACAGGCAAAGAATAATTGGAGCTGCCCTCTATGACCATCGGACCTTAGTCAGAGGAAAGATTGTTCATACCCATCCTGACAAAATCAGGGAGATCTTTAAGCTTCCTCAACTGAAAGATGACCCAGACTCCTTTAATAGGAGAATGATGAGGGTAAATAAAGGTCTGGACAAGATTCTAGAGGATATATGCATCCTCGAAGCCAGGTGGACCACCAGCACGACTGGCATCCCAAATCAACTCAAAAGAGAAGATCTCAAACCAGTAGCCAGAGGCTGGCTGGATTTCATTGGGCGTTCCATATTGCTCACCAGCAACCGTTCTGAAGTTACCATTAAAAGAGCAGTGATGATTCACTACATCATGTTGATCAACTGATCTCGTGTGAACTATACAAAATAGCAAACAGGATGCAGAGATGCCGGAGAGAAGATGGGAATAACAGAGTATATCTCAGTTGAAAGGCCAATCACTAGAATATCAATGGACAGACAACAACTGCAGGATGATCCAATCAAGAGGAGAGCACAGGAAGTCCTCCCAGAACTTCCTCAATTCGAATTTTTGGAACATATTGAAGCATCTATTTCCAAATTGCAAGAAGCTATGAACCAAATAAAGGAAGAACAGAACAATCAAAGTAGCATGCTTTGCAAACTGCTTAAGGAACAGGAAGAGCAAGGGCGTGATTTAAGAGAGCTGAAGCGCCAGAAATTGATCCTTGAAGGACCAAGCACCCCACAGATCAGAGGAACATCTACTTCTCAAAACACAGGTTGTTGAGTTCTCATTTTAGCTTTAACTCTGTGATAGTGTTATCATAGAAATTTACCTTGGTGGACATATATAGTAGTAGTAGTAATTAGTATATCTATTCTGGTTCTATTTCCAATTAAGTTATAATTTATTTTTCTCATCATCATCAGGCACGAATAAAATAGTAGATAATCAGAATGAAGAAGTAATTTATTTTTTTCGAGTTCTTAATAATAAAAATTATAATTAACTATATGTGGTGGCAACACTTTTTGTTCTCTGAATGAATGCTTGAACAGTACATAATTTTTATCTTGAATTTTATGAATATTGGCTCCTGAAAGAATGAGGAACACGAAAAATGTCATTGATAATCTGAAAAATCATGAATTTGATTCTTGAAGCAAGGAAAAGCAGTGAAAAAAAATATTTACAAGAAATCATTGGATCAAGAAAAGGGAATAAAAGCCAACAGCCCTTAAAACCAAAAGGCAAGGGTGAAAAGGATCCAAGGCTTTGAGCATCAGTGGATAGGAGGGCCAAAAGGATCCAAGGCTTTGAGCATCAATGGATAGGAGGGCCCAAGGAAGTAAATCCAGGCCTAAGCGGCTAGATCAAGCTGTCCCTAACCATATACTTGTGGCATGTAGGTCCAAGTGAAAAACTTGAGACTGAGTGGTTAAAGTCGTGATCCAAGGCAAAAAAAGTGTGCTTAAGAGCTCTGGACACCTCTAACTGGGGACTTTAGCAAAGCTGAGTCACAATCTGAAAAGGTTCACCCAGTCATGTGTCTGTGGCATTTATGTATCCGGTGGTAATACTGTAAAACAAAGTGCTTAGGGCCACGGTTAAGACTCATAAAGTAACTGTGTTCAAGAATCAACATACTACACTAGGAGAATCAATAATACTATCTGAATTCTGAGTTCCTATGGATGCCAATCATTCTGAATTTTAAAGGATAAAAGGAGATGCCAAAACTATTCAGAAATAACTAGTTTTACTCTTCAACAATTTTGAATGGAATGGAATGCAATTGAATTAAGTAATAAAACCAGGGTTCAATTTTTGGTTCATTTGGTATTATACAATGATTTTATTTTGATAATATTTTTTGTTCATTCTAGAATGCAGGTTATATGTCACTTATTCAAAATTAGAGTGATTAAAAATCATATATGTGTTTGATGAGCGAATATTTTATACGCTTTTTGGGGGTAATTTCATGTAGATTTTAGTATGTTTTAATTAGTTTTTAGTAGAATATTATTAGTTTTTAGGCAAAAATCATATTTCAGGACTTTACTATGAGTTTGTGTGTTTTTCTGTGATTTCAGGTATTTTCTGGCTGAAATTGAGGGAGTTGAGCAAAAATCTGAGTTAGGCTGAAAAAGGACTGCTGATGCTGTTGGATCCTGACCTCCCTGCACTCGGAATGGATTTTTTGGAGCTACATGAATCCAATTGGCGCGCTCTCAACCACGTTGGAAAGTAGACATCCAGGGCTTTCCAGCAATATATAATAGTCCATACTTTGCGCGAAGATAGACGACGTAACTTGGCGTTGAACGCCAAGTACATGCTGCTGTCTGGAGTTAAACGCCAGAAACACGTCATGATTCGGAGTTGAACGCCCAAAACACGTTATAACTTGGAGTTCAACTCCAAGAAAAGCCTCACCTCGTGGATAGCTTTAGTCTCAGCCCCAGCACACACCAAGTGGGCCCCAGAAGTGGATTTCTGCACCAATTATCTTAGTTTACTCATATTCTGTAAACCTAGGCTACTAGTTTACTATTTAAACAACTTTTAGAGACTTATCTTGTACCTCATGACATTTTCAGATCTGAATTTTATACACTTTGGCGGCATGAGTCTCTAAACTCCATTTTTGGAGGTGAGGAGCTCTGCAGCGTCTCAATGAATTAATGCAATTGTTTCTATTTCATTCAAACGTGTGTGTGTTCCTATCTAAGATGTTCATTCGCGCTTAATTGTGAAGGAGGTGATGATCCGTGACACTCATCACCTTTCTCAATCCATGAACGTGTGCCTCACAAACACCTCCGTTTTACATCAGACTGAATGAGCATCTCTTAGCTTCTTTAGCAGAATCTTCGTGGTATAAGCTAGAATTGATGGCGGCCATTCTTGAGGATCCGGAAAGTCTAAACCTTGTTTGTGGTATTCCGAGTAGGATTCAAGGATTGAATGGCTGTGACGAGCTTCAAACTCGCGATTGCTGGGCGTGATGACAAATGCAAAAGGATCAATGGATCCTATTCCAACATGATCGAGAACCGACAGCTGATTAGCCGTGCTGTGACAGAGCATCTGGACCGTTTTCACTGAGAGGATGGGAAGTAGCCACTGACAATGGTAACACCCTACATACAGCTTGCCATGGATAGAACTTTACAAACAATTGAGTTGAATATTACATTGCAGAAATTCAGAGGACAAAGCATCTCCAAAGCTCCAACATATTCTTCATTAATAAAGTAACAATTCCTTATTCCAAATACTTTGACTTCTTACAATTAAATCTTATTAATCTTACTGGCATCCTGACTAGGATTAATAAAATAAACATAGATTGCTTCAAACCAATAATCTCCGTGGGATCGACCCTTACTCACGTAAGGTATTACTTGGACGACCCAGTGCACTTGCTGGTTAGTTATACGGATTACAAATTCGTGCACCACTTGCCATAGAAGGGAGTGATAAAATTGGATAAAAGCAGTAGGAAAGCAGAGATTCAGGAGGAGCACAGCATCTCCATACGCCTATCTGAAATCCCCACCATGGAAATACATGAGTAACTTTATCTTTATTTTATGTTTATTATTTATTATTTATTTAAGAAAATCCATAATCAATTGGTTAAATCTGCCTGACTGGGATTTACAAGATGACCATAGCTTGCTTCATACCAACAATCTCTGTGGGATCGACCCTTACTCACGTAAGGTATTACTTGGACGACCCAGTGCACTTGCTGGTTAGTTGTGCGAAGTTGTGAACCATGGTATTGGCACCAGTTTTTGGCGCCATTGCCAGGGAAAGAAAAAGCAATGAATTTTACAAAATGCAATAAGATATGGATCACAATTTCGTCCACCACGTTTTTGGCGCCGTTGCCGGGGATTGTTCGAGTATGAACAACTAACGGTTCATCTTGTTGCTCAGATTAGGTAATTTTCTTTTCAAAAAGTTTTCAAAAAATTTTTCAAAATTTTTTTTATTTTTTTATTTTTCATTTTTCTAATATTGTTTTTCGAAAAAATAATAAAAATACAAAAAAATTCATAAAATCATAAAAATCAAAAAATTGTTTTGTGTTTCTTGTTTGAGTCTTGAGTCAACTTTTAAGTTTGGTGTCAATTGCATGCTTTAAAAATTTTTCTTGCATTTTTCGAAAATTCATGCATTCATGGTGTTTTTCATGATCTTCAAGTTGTTCTTGACAAGTCTTCTTGTTTGATCTTGATGTTTTCTTGCTTTGTGTTGTTTGTTGTTTTTCATATGCATTTTTTCGTTTGTTAGAGTCCATGCATTAAAGATTTCTAAGTTTGGTGTCTTGCATGTTTTCTTTGCATTAAAAATTTTTCAAAAATATGTTCTTGATGTTCATCATGATCTTCAAAGTGTTCTTGGTGTTCATCTTGACATTCATAGTGTTCTTGCATGCATCTTGTATTTTGATCCAAAATTTTCATGTTTTGGGTCACTTTTGTGTTTTTCTCTCTCATCATAAAAAAATTCAAAAATAAAAAATAAAAAATTTATCTTTTCCTTATTTCTCTCCAAAATTTCGAAAATTTGAGTTGACTTAGTCAAAAAAATTTTAAATTTAGTTATTTCTTATAAGTCAAGTCAAATTTTCAATTTTAAAAATCTTATCTTTTCAAAATCTTTTTCAAAAATCATATCTTTTTCATTTTTTTCTATTTTTTCGAAAATTTTGAAAATTATTTTCCAAAAATCTTTTTCTTAATTTTATTTCAAATTTTCGAAAATTATGCTAACAATTAATATGATTGATTTAAAAATTTGAAGTTTGTTACTTTCTTGTTAAGAAAGGTTCAATCTTTAAATTCTAGAATCTTATCTTTTAATTTCTTGTTAGTTAAGTAATTAATTTTAATTAAAAAAAATTAAATCTATCTTATCCTATCTTTTATATCATATCTTTTTAAAAATTTTATCTTTTTCAAAAATTTGATTTGAAAATATCTTATCTAACTTCTTATCTTCTTATCTTTTCAAATTTGATTTTAATATCTTTTTCAACCAACTAATTAACTTTTTGTTTGTTTCTTATCTTTTTCAAAACCACCAAACTACTTTTTCCTCTCTAATTTTCGAAAATATCTCATCCCTTTTTCAAAAATTCTTTTTAATTAATTAATTGTTTTAATTTTTAATTTTCATTATATCTTATCTTTAATTTTCGAAAATACTAACCTCTTTTTCAAAATTATTTTCGAAATTCTCCCTCTATTTTCTTATTCTATTTAATTATTTATTTACTAACACTTCTCTTCACCTCTCTTCATCTCCAATCACTGCCTCTATCCTCACCATTGTGATTGGATTCTCCACTTTTATTCCTTTTTTCTTCTACTAACAATAAGGAACCTCTTTACTATGACATAGAGGATTCCTCTTTTTTTTCTTGTTCTCTTCTTCCCTATATGAGCAGGAACAAGGAAAAAGGTATTCTTTTTGAAGCTGTTCCTGAACCTGAAAGGACTCTGAAGAGGGAACTAAGAAAAGACAAAAGCTTCCACCTCTGATTCATGGGAGATGGAGAGATTCATCTCAAGGGTCCATAACTCAGTAGAAGAGCATTTGACTGCACATCAAGAGAGCATGAGAAATTCCCTCTTCAAGAAATCCCTGAGATACCTCAGGGGATACATGTTCCTCCACATAATTACTGGAAGCAACTAAGGATAGGAACACCAAAATTACTAGGGATCATGCAACAGAAGCAAGGAAGAGACATAAAGGAGCTCAAAAAGCACCATTGGACCTTCAAGAAGGCGCCATCCTCACTCGGGTGGACTCATTCCTTGTTCTTATTTTCTCTGCTTTTTCGGTTTTTATCCTTCATGTCTATCTATGTTTTGTGTCTCTACTTCATGACCATTAGTATGTAGTAACTATGTCTTAAAGCTATGAATAAATTATATAAATCCTTCACCTCTCTTAAATAAAAAAATGTTTTTAATTCAAAAGAATAAGAAATACATAAATTTCGAAAATTGTCCTTGAATTTAATTTAATTATATTGATGTGGTGACAATACT
>NC_029780.3:46138363-46138679 GCF_000817695.3 Arachis duranensis
AGAAAAATGTTATTGACAATCTGAAAAATCATGAAATTGATTCTTGAAGCAAGAAAAAGCAGTGAAAAAGCAAAAGCTTGTAAAAAAAAAGTGGCGAAAAAAATTGGGAAGAAAAAGAAAAAGCAAGCAGAAAAAGCCAATAGCCCTTAAAACCAAAAGGCAAGGGTAAAAAGGATCCAAGGCTTTGAGCATCAATGGATAGGAGGGCCCAAGGAAATAAAATCAAGGCCTAAGCGGCTAAATCAAGCTGTCCCTAACCATATGTTTGTGGCATGCAGGTCCAAGTGAAAAGCTTGAGACTGAGTGGTTAAAGTCG
>NC_029780.3:46139306-46175918 GCF_000817695.3 Arachis duranensis
AGTTTTTAGTAAGTTCAAGCTAATTTTAGGGATGTTTTCATTAGTTTTTATGTTAAATTCACATTTCTGGACTTTACTATGTGTTTGTGTATTTTTCTGTGATTTCAGGTAATTTCTGGCTGAAATTGAGGGACTTGAGCAAAACTCTGATAGGAGGCTGACAAAGGACTGCTGATGCTGTTGGAATCTGACCTCCCTGCACTCGAAATGGATTTTCTGGAGCTACAGAACTCTAAATGGTGCGCTCTCAATGGCGTTGGAAAGTAGACATCCATAGCTTTCCAGCAATATATAATAGTCCATACTTTGTTCGGGAATTGACGACGTAAACTGGCGCTCAACGCCAGTTCCATGTTGCTGTCTGGAGTCAAACGCCAGAAACACGTCACAACCCAGAGTTGAACGCCCAAAACGCGTTACAACTTGGCGTTCAACTCCAATAAAAGCCTCAGCTCGTGGATAGACCAAGCTCAGCCCAAACATACACCAAGTGGACCCCGAAAGTGGATTTATGCATCAATTACTTACTTTTGTAAACCCTAGTAGCTAGTTTATTATAAATAGAACTTTTTACTAGTGTATTAGACATCTTGGGACGATTAGTTCTCAGATCATGGGGGCTGGCCATTCGGCCATGCCTGAACCTCTCACTTATGTATTTTCAACGGTGGAGTTTCTACACACCACAGATTAAGGGTGTGGAGCTCTGCTGTACCTCAAGTTTCAATACAATTACTACTATTTTCTATTCAATTCTCTTTATTCCTATTCTAAGATATTCGTTGCACTTCAACTTGATGAATGTGATGATCCGTGACACTCATCATCATTCTCACCTATGAACGCGCGTGATTGACAACCACTTTCGTTCTACCTTAGGCCGGGCGCATATCTCTTGGATTCCTTAATCAGAATCTTCGTGGTATATATAAGCTAGAATTGATGGCGGCATTCATGGGAATTCGGAAAGTCTAACCTTGTCTGTGGTATTCCGAGTAGGATTCTGGGATTGAATGACTGTGACGAGCTTCAAACTCCTGAAGGCTGGGCGTTAGTGACAGACGCAAAAGAATCAAGGGATTCTATTCCAACCTGATTGAGAACCGACAGATGATTAGCCATGTTGTGACAGAGCATTTGGACCTTTTTCACTGAGAGGATGGGATGTGGCCATTGACAACAGTGATGCCCTACATACAGCTTGCCATAGAAGGGAGTGATAAAATTGGATAAAAGCAGTAGAAAAGTAGAGATTCAGGAGGAGCACAGCATCTCCATACGCCTATCTGAAATCCCCACCATGGAAATACATGAGTAACTTTATCTTTATTTTATGTTTATTATTCATTATTTATTTAAGAAAATCCATAATCAATTGGTTAAATCCGCCTGACTGGGATTTACAAGATGACCATAGCTTGCTTCATACCAACAATCTCCGTGGGATCGACCCTTACTCACGTAAGGTATTACTTGGACGACCCAGTGCACTTGCTGGTTAGTTGTGCGAAGTTGTGAACCATGGTATTGGCACCAGTTTTTGGCGCCATTTCCAGGGAAAGAAAAAAGCAATGAATTTTACAAAATACAATAACATATGGATCACAATTTCGTCCACCACCTACCTGCGCAGCCTCTCTCTATGGATGGGTCTCCTCCTCGTGCTCATTCGCCTCCTCCTCAGATGGCTCTGATTGTGTGTCAGGCTCGGAGGGGATGTCGCTGCCAGATCGTATCAACAGCTTCAGGTGCTCATAACGTCGCTGGCTGCGACGCTCAGATCTTTCAAACCGGCGCTGGTTGCGGCACTCCATCCTGTCTAGCTGCTGAAACAAGCAGTGCACTAGGTGATAAACTGGCTCTAAGGCAGGTGGAGGTGCAGTAGTGGTAGCAGGGGTAGCTGGGGCAGCTGTAGAGGAAGAAGGACCAGCAGATGGTGTGGCTGTATCACCGAAAGATGAGAGGAATGGAGGTCTGTAGCCCAAAGCTAGAAAGTTCCTATTATGAGGGATAATCTTCCTACAGTCTGCAGTAGGTGGCCTCTCATCAATATCCTCCCACGGTACGTCAACTCGATGTCCGAGCTGGGTAATCAGATACGAAAAGGGGAGAGTTCCTCGGATGTGGACCCTGGCCATGTAGGATCGGATAAAATGTGGCAGGTACAGGTCCTTACCCTCTATCACACACCAAAGGAGGGTGATCATAGCGGCCGGTATCTCTGTCTCATGGGTACTCCGCATAACATAGTTGCTCAAGATCTGATGCCATTGCCGAGCCTCATCATTTAAGTAAATCCGCTTGATTCCCTTAGGCATGGTGGTGTCCTGACCTAATTCCCATGGAACAGTCAGGTCAAGGGCTATCCTTGCCTTGACAGCATCGCAATTAAACTTCATGAAACGTATGTCCTCCTCAGCCTTTTTGTACAATCAGGCTAATCGGATTTATGCAGAAGCTGCAAAATATCCTCAATGGCCTCTTCAGTAACCAGAATCTACTTCCCTCTTAGGATCACTGCATCTAGGGAAGTTTTGAAGTAATTGCAGCAAAATTCCCTTACCCAAGATGCATTTACCTCTGTAAGTTTTCTCTCCAGGAAGAACCAGCCTCTTTCTTTGATCTGATCAGAGGTGTATTGCTGGAGTTCTTTTGGGATTTTCAGAGTCCGCTCTAAGTATAGGTTCCTGGAGTTTGCAAATGTCGGATATTTTAACTCACAGTATCGGTTTGCAAACTTTATGGGATCAGTGGCAGGGAGTAGCTGGTCAGCCTTCTCCTGCGCGGTAAAGTGTTTCTCCCGTGCGGAGTTATCATGCAGGATGTCCAAGACAGACATAGAGGATTCTCCTCTTTTTCGTTTGCCAGTGGTAGCCTTTCCTTTCCCTTTTCTTTGGGAATCTGACATCCTGAAAAACAGAAAGTTAGGATATAATAAAAATAGGAAAATAACTAGGCAAATAGAAAACTAAGTATATAGTGGCAAAGGAGCAATAAAAGAATGAAAATGAGTGAAGTAAATATGCATTAAAGATTGTATAGGAATTGAAATCCGAGAAAAGATATGCACAATCCATAATGTATTTAGAATTCATGTTATTTAGGAAGAATGATCATCATGCCATGGTTAGAAGGTTAAAGAGAATAGTGAGAAACCAAGAAAAATGTATTAAAAGGATAGGTTTGGTTAGAATTGAAAAAGAGTTTAGGAGGTTAAAATTAATGAGTTAGGAGAAAGTGGGTAAAGTAAGTGGCATGATGAACATTTTCTAAGTAACGAAAATTCACAAATAAAAGCAACAGATAACTCAAATTCAAACAAGGAAGTTAGGGATGAATCAAATGAAAATATCAAAAAGTGTGATTGAATCATCCAAGATGCAGTTTATAAACTAGGAAATTAAAAAGAATAAGAAAGCTTGCCCTATCATTCATGAATTAGTTTGGTAAAATCAGAGTAAAGCAGAGTTCAAAGTGCCCAAAACCAAGACATGAATGGAAACAAAACAGTTTACAGAAAATTGGGCAGCATTCCGGCTAAAATCGGATATCTCTGGAAAATAAACCGCAATCAGAATAGGTCATGTGAATTAAAATATAGCTGCAGTTACATATAAGGAATATGAACAAGAAAAAGCAGTGTAAAAAGCAGCATGAAAGCAAGAAATTACAGCATATGAACAGTACGAACAGCACAGTAGAATTGCAAAAATTAGAAACAAGAAGCACAAACAGTGCAATTAATCAGGCCTAAATCTACTAACCACATCCTAGGCTACCTAACAACCTAGAATCCACAACAACATGCATATCTAACTAGCCAAATGATAAACATAAACAGAAAAAAATATGGAAATAACTATGAATGATAGAAGGGTGGCATTTTGTGGAACCTGGAAGGCGTATGAAAGAAAGCAGGGCAGATAGGTGGTGGTTGTGGGTGGATAGGGGTGCAGCGGTGATGGCGGCACTGTGGGGTGGCGATCACGGAGGGGGGTCAGCGGCGATGGAGGGAGAAGAGGAAAGAAGAAGAAGAAAGAGGGGGAAGGAGGAAGGGGGTGGCGTGGTGGTGGCTTCTGGGTGGTCGTCGGGAGTTACGGTGGGCGGTGGTGGTTTTTGGAGGTTGTGGGTGGTGGCTGTGGAGAGAAGAGAGGAAGGAGAAGGGTGGGGGGTGACGCGAATGGGTAGGGTTCGCGTGACTGGGGGTTAGTAAATTTGAATCCACGCGATCGCGTGGGGCACGCGGTCGCATGGCCGGGGTGAAATGGGGGTTGACGCGATCGCTTGGCTGACGCGATCGCATGGGATTGGTAAATAATGAATGGCGCGATCGCGTAGGCAACGTGATCGCGTCGCTGGAAATCGTGCGAAATGCACAATTCCAGCGTCACTTCAGCGCAACTCTCTGTCTCCTTTGGGGTGGTGTGCTATCCACGCGACGCGATCGCGTCGCTCACGCTGTCGCGTGGGATTAGTGTTTGTGCATGTGATGCGATCACGTCAGAGACGTGACCGCGTGGTTCATTTTGTGTGAAACGCACAATGGCCACACGATTCCAGCCCAACTTTCTGGGCGTTGGATCTTTACGCCGATTTCCAGGTCACGCGACCGCGTGGATGACGCGGACGCGTGGAAGGTGTTTTGTCGCAACTGACGCGATTGCATGATCGATGCGGTCACGTCGCACGCCTTTTTTCTCTCTCTTTTTTTTATGCAGTATGTAGAAATGCAAAATGTAATGAATGTCATGCAAAAATTTCAGGTTCAATAAAAATTCAAAAATAGACTAAAATTAAAACTAAAAAGAGAGCGATCATACCATGGTGGGTTGTCTCCCACCTAGCACTTTTAGTTAAAGTCCTTAAGTTGGACATTTGATGAATTTCCTGTCAGGGTGGCTTATGCTTGTACTGATCCAGGAATCTCCACCAATGTTTGGAATTCCAACAGCCTCCAGGGTCCCAAACAAGGTAAGTAAAGCCCTTACGTGAGTTCAAGATGGCTTCAAGGCTCCCGGAGTGTTGAATGTCGGAATAGATTCCAGGATCCCAAATGCTACTTTTACACCCATCTTTGTCTTGATCTGCATTTTTCCAGCCGGGTGGTGAGTAGTCTGAATTCTCACTGCAGTGACCAAACAGCTTCTGAGATCCTTTCAATTGAGCTTGACACCAATCCTTGCACCTCAAATTGAAGTGTGAAACCTCATTGAATCTTGCATACCAGCTCTGAGTGCGAGTCATTTCCCTTTTGCTCTTAAAGCCACAAAGAGCTCTAAGCTGGCCATCTGTTTCAAGTAAACCATATTCAAGTGGAAAATTGAAGAGAAAGGTCAAGGAGTTTACCCACTTGAGGTTTGTGTCGGGTGGTAGTGGCCTTGGGATAGGTGTTTCCAGTGGTTCTGCAAGCTCTACTCCCTTGTGGTCTTCAGTGAATTCCTCCACCTCTTTACAAATTTCTTCAACTTCACCCATGTCTTGATTAAAGTCATTGATATCTTCCTCATCACTTGAGTCATAAACAGGAGTTTGAGAAAAGTCGACCTCTGCATCATCTTCATATTCACTTAGGGAAGATTCTTCCATCTCAAAGAATTCACTTGCGGCTGCAAGTTTATTATTAAGAGGACTTGACTTGTGATCATCATCATCAAAGAAACTTGCTTCGTGGGTTATTCCGTCCAGTTCTTCATAAGATATCTGCATTGGAGGCTATGCAACATCCTCTTTAGCATCAATTGTAACATCCTTGACAAAATTCTCCACAATTCTGGATTCAGGTGGTGGTTCGGCATCTCCTAAATCTTCAACCAACTCTTCTTCTTCTACAATGACAGCTTCCTCTATTTGTTCCAGTACGAAGTTATGCTCTATGCTGTCCACTGGAGCTTCTAGCGTCTTCTTCACAACAAATTCTTCATTAGATTCTCCACATGAAGCCATGGGAGTCTGTTGAGTGTCTGAACGTCTGGAAGATAATTGATTTATTGCTTGTTCCAGTTGATGAAGGGTTGCATTAAATCGGTTTACTGATTCTTCAAGGCGAACTTGTGATTCTGGCTTTGATGGATATGGGCATGGTGTATGGGAGAGTGGTGGTTCTTGGGAGTAATTGAATTGGTGTTGGGGTGGATAAGGATCGTATGGTGGCGAATGGTGAAAAGAAGCTTGTGAGTGTGGCGGATTAAGGACTTGTTGAAAGGATGGTCTTTGAGCATAGGGTGGGGCTTGTTGGTAGCTACAAGGCGGTCCACCAAATCTATCAGTTGGGTATGCATTGTAGAATGGTCTTTGTCCATGATATCTAGGAGTGTGTTGTTGTCTAAAGGGGTGATTAGATCCTTGTGGCTACATCCATCTTTGATTGCTTAGACCTTGATGCATAGTCCTATTATAGCTTCCATTCCTTGCAACAAAATTAGAACCAAACTCAAAGCGAGAGTGGTGAGAATTCATAATAGCTATCAGAAATAAAAGGTAAGAAAAAAAAACAAATAAACAAGTAAAAGAAAAATATTTTTTTTGAAAAATATTTACAATAACCAGTAATAAGGCACACGTTTGCAATTCCCCGGCAACAGCGCCATTTTGAAGAACTGAAGATTGGTGGTTTAGAAGTTATAGTAAACTCTCGTTGTAAGTATAGTTACTAAACCAAGAAATCAACCTTTCTTACAAACGTTTTGGTTGTCACAAGTAACAAACCCTTTTGAAATTGATAACCGAGTATTCAAACCTCAGGTTGTCTTCTCAAGGAATTGCAGAGAGGTATGTTCTTATTATTGGCTATGAAAAAGGTAAAATTGGAGGTTTTGGAAATAAGGAAGAAGTATGACAAGTAATTTAAATGACAATTAAAATAAATAAATAACTATAAAATAAATTCTTGGCAAGATATGAAATTTCGGAAGTCCTATCCTAGTTACTCCTATGAGAATGGAAGTTAATCCCACTTAGTTAACCTTTGCGTAAGCAAGGGAAAGTCAAGTGAACTAATTGTTTAGATTTCCCAAGTCCTAGCCAATTTCTAAGGAAAGACTAGAGTTAGTGGAATTCTGGTTAATTAGCCGACATAACAATCAAGCATGAATAGTTGATAACTCAAGAGCTTCCAGTTAATCAATTAAAGCCAATAATGTGGAAAGCTAAACTGAAATCATAAATATCTGAAAACATCTCATTAATGTATAATCCTAACATGAAAAGTTCATAAGCCAATTGGGCAACATAAATCAAATACCAATAAAAGCATTAAAATATCTGAAAATAAGAGATAAATATAAAGTAAAAGAAATATTGAACCTGATGAAGAGTTGAATCCTAATCCTAAAACCTAAGAGAGAGGAGAGAACCTCTCTCTCTAAAACTACATCTAAAACTAAAATTGTGAATTATGAAAGCCTGATTTCTTCGGAAGCTTTTTCCTACTTCATAACCTCTAGTCTGTGCCTTCTAGACTTGGATTTGGGCCGAAAACGGTTCCAGAAAATGCTTGGATCGTTTTCTGCAATTTCTGGTGCGTGGCCTCTGTCACGCGTCCGCGTGGGTCACGCGGTCGCGTCATCCGGAGTTTTCCATGTCACGCGGCCGCGTCAGTCATGCGTCCACGTCATATGCGTTTCTCTCAAGGCGTGCGATCGCATCAGTCACGCGGTCGCATCACTGCTGTTTCGCGCTGGCATGCGGCCGCGTCACCCATGCGGTCGCGTCGCTGCCAGTTTCTTCAACAACTCCGTTTCAAGCTTTCCTTCCATTTTCGCATGTTTCCTTTTCATCCTTTCAGTCATTCCTGCCTTGGAATATCTGAAATTACTCAACACACGAATCACGGCATCGAATGGCAATAAAAGATAATTAAAATTAATATTTTTAAAGCCTAGAAAACATGTTTTTCACATACATCACATAATAAGGAAGGGAAAGTAAAAACATACAATTTCACATGCATAAGTGGGTAAAGGATTGAATAAAACACTCAGATTCAGCATAAATTATATCACAAAATATGGGTTTATCAGTCCCTCCACGTGACTTCATTAAAATGTCACGTGGCTCGCGATTTTGGAGCTTTCCTGGCCCAATTTTGGAAGGCTGGAAGCTGAAATTTAGTGCTATATGAAGAGGGCTTCATTCCATATCAAAGCATTAGGTTAGATTACATAGAAAGCATTAGTAGGAGTAGGAGTAGTATAAAGTAGTATAGAGTAGTGATCTTTTATTTCTCTCTTAGGGTTTTACTTAATTTCCATTGTAGAATTTTATAGTTTCAAGTTTGATCTTGGATTTTGCTCTTCTCTTTTGTAAGTTCTCTTTAATTTCTCTTTAATTACATCACATTTACTCATATTTCTCTAGTTCAAGTTACTTTGTTAATATATGCAATTTTAGTTCCTTGAATCTTTTGTCTATGAATTTAATGTTTTATGCTTTATATATGTTTGATTGAATGTTTATTGTTGATTTTATGAATAGTTTGGTTATAGTTTTCATTTTCCTTTGCAATTTCTTATGTTTTGCTTTTATGCCCACCAAGGGTTTGTGAAAGTGTCACTTGGTAATTTTGAGTAGATTTTCACACCTTGGCTTGGAAAATGAGTTCCTAGGATACTAGAGTCATAATGTTCGACATTTAGTGGTAATTCTTGGGTAGTTAGTTGACTCTTGTTTCCATTGACGCAAGTTTTTTACTAAAAAATTAGTAAGTTAGCTAGGACTTATGAATTAAGGTCAATTATGCTTACTTGACTTACTCCTTGAAGAACTAAAGATTGATGGTTTAGAGGTTATAGTAAACTCTCGTTGTAAGTATAGTTACTAAACCAAGCAATCAACCTTTCTTACAAACGTTTTGGTTGTCACAAGTAACAAACCCCTAAATAAATTGGTAATCGAAGTATTTAAACCTCGAGTCATCTTCTCAAGGAATTGCAGGGAGGTATGTTCTTATTATTGGTTATGAGTTTTGTAAATTGGGGGTTTTAAGAATGAAGAACAATTATGATGAATGACAAGTAAAATAAACTATTGGCAAGGTATGAGAAATTAGAAGCCCTATCCTAGTTATCCTTATCAATTGTGATGAGAATTGGATTTTTCTCCCACTTTGTTAACCTCTAACTATGAAGGTAAGTTAAGTGGATGAATTAATTTGGATCCTCAAATTCCAGTCTTTCCTTGGGAAAAGTTAGAATTATTGGATCTTGAATTAATCCTTGAAGAATTTCAATTTTCAGTCAACTATGAGTTTGACAACTCAAGAGTTACCAATTAATCAACCAAAGCCAAGAATGTAGAAAGCTAAATTAAAACCATATATCTGAAAACATCTCAGTAATGTATATTAAATAAGAAAATCAATCCTGACATGAAAAGTTTGTAAGCCAATTGGGCAACACAAATCAGATACAAATGAAAGCATCAGAGTAAATGGAAGTAAAAGAAAAACATAAATTATTGAACCTGGTATGAAGAAATAATCCTAATCCTAATAGAAATCATAATCCTAAATCCTAAGAGAGAGGAGAGAACCTCTCTCTCTCTCTCTAAAAACTACATCTAAAATCTAAAAAGTGAATTATCAAAGCATGATGAGTCTCTGCAAGTTCTCTGACTTTAATCTGTGTTTCTGGGCCGAAAACTGGGTTGAAATGCGGCCCAGAATCCCTGCCAGTGACTTTTGTAATTCTGTAGATCGCGCACGTCACGCGGACGCGTCATTCGGCGTTTTTCTTTTCCATGCGGGCGCGTCATCCATGCCTTCGCATCGCTTCTGCTTTTCCAATCCGCGCGTCCGCGTCACTCATGCGGCCGCGTCACTGCGAATTCCTTTCTTCCGCGCGGTCGTGTCGCTGACACGTACGCGTCACTTTTCGCGGGTCATCTTCTCAATTTCTTGTGTTCCTTCCATTTTTGCAAGCTTCCTTCCCAATCTTTCACTCATTCATGCCCTATAAAGCCTGAAACACTTAACACACAAATCAAGGCATCGAATGGTAATAAGAGAGGATTAAGATTAACTAAATTAAGACCAAAGAAGCATGTTTCCAATCATGTAATAATTTTAGGAAGGAAATATAAATGCATGCTAATTATATGAATAAGTGGGTAAAGACCATGATAAAACCACACAATTAAACACAATATAAACCATAAAATAGTGGTTTATCAACCTCCCCACACTTAAACATTAGCATGTCCTCATGCAAAACTCAAGGAGACCAAATAAATGAGTAGGAAAAGGCAAGACTTATGTAATGCAACCTATGAATGTGAATGCAACTACATGCAAAGATGATTCTACCTACTTGGTGAAAAAGTAAATAAATCTTTCAAGACAAATATGAATTAAATTCCACTAATTCAAATTACACAATAAAAAGCAAATAAACTTGTAAGAAGATAGCTAATGAAAGCAGGGAACATAGAATTAAGCATTGAACCCTCACTGGTAGTGTATATCACTCTAATCTCTCAAGTGTCTA
Source organism: Arachis duranensis (assembly GCF_000817695.3). Taxonomy (NCBI): domain Eukaryota; kingdom Viridiplantae; phylum Streptophyta; class Magnoliopsida; order Fabales; family Fabaceae; genus Arachis; species Arachis duranensis. Next base: position 46,149,788 of record NC_029780.3, read on the forward strand.
GGGTCNAACAGAGTAAATCCTTGATTAGTCTAAGATCTCACCTAACATATACATACTTTATAAAATTTAAAATTCTTTACCTAGCTACCCAAATTTTCCCACTTTTGTATTACATGCTCATGTATCAAACTTATTTTTGAATTTTGTCTCATGTGCATTGCTTTATTTTGCATTTGGGGAATTCTTTTGTATCCCCTTTATTTAAATACTGAAATTTTTTTTATATGCACATGGTAATTTAATTATTTTGATTTCACATGAGCATACTTCCCAAAAAAAAAATTTTATTCTAAAATATCTTTATTCTTTTTAACTTTCTACCTTGTTTCTATCATCCGTGTTCCCATAAAGTTTCCCCACACTTAAACAATTACACAATTTCTATCTTAAGCTAACCAAGGATTCAACTTGGGATTTTTATTTTGTTTTTCTTCTTAAGGCTAGTAATGTGGTTATAAAACAAGAGAGGATTTAAAGGCTTAAGGGGGCTAACAAGGGTGATGTAAAAGGTAGGCTAATTTGGGAATGGTGAGCTAGAATCAAATAATGGCCTCAATCATATGCTAGCATGTAAATATACTAAATAATGGACATATAGAATGGAACAAAGTAAAGATTACAATTATAGAGAAGAAAACACACAAGAAAAAAATATTATGGTTAAATAATGTAACCATACAATTAAGCTCAAAATCTCACAGATTGTGTGTTCTTTGGCTCAAAAACCATGTTCCAAATACAACTTCAAACAAATTTAGCACAAATTTTTTCAATTTAAATTAGTGAAATACTATAAAAATTTCTTGAAAAAGAAAATATTACTTCAACCAAGTGGCAAAATATGCAAAAAAAAATCAAACAAACATGCAAATGCAACAACTAACAAGGAAAATAAACCATTGGTGTTAAGACATAAGAGTAACTAACCCATGGAGATCGGTATCGACCTCCCCACACTTAAAGATTGCACCGTCCTCGGTGCATGCTAAGATGTACAAGTGGACGGGGGTTGTTGTTCCTCAGCTGGTGCTCTCTTTGTTCCTTTCCTTGCCGGTGGTTTGGGAGTAGCTTCCTCTATACCCTTCTTGGTGGCCATCTTGAAAAGGGAAAAAGAAAGTAACAAGTAAAGCTAGGGGATCCAGCAAGGAAGAGAGCGGGAAAGGTGGTAATCAATGCACAGTAAAGAAGAATGATGTTAACACATGGTCATGAGTACATGTGAAAAATCATCGATGGAAAATAGCTAGTGCATATAATGACAAATGAATGCAAGGTGTTTATTGGCATGCCAGCAAGGTGCTTATTGGCATGCCGGAAAAGGGCGTGAGTAGCATAGATCAAGCATTACTTGTAATAAATCACCATGTTGTATTGACAATTAAATTCAATTAATACAATAGTAAAGGGAGTTTATGAAAAGCAAGCATTGAATAGTAGAAAGTATAATAGAGAAGTGCATAATGCCATATGGGCTTTTTCACAAACACATAGCATGCATGGTAAATAAGGTATAGAAAGTATTAAAGTAAACATGCAAGCAACCCTTTAAAGAAAGTAATATATAATTGCCAAATAATTTGCAACAATCCACAAGCATATAGTGAGGAATAATGACTCAAATAAATTTCTAACACCATGTAAAAAGGAAAGAAGAAGAAAGAAAATATGGATAATGAAAAGAAAAAGAAAAGAAAAGAAAATAACATATAAAATAAGAAGAATGATAGAAAAGGAAAGAGGGAAGAAGAAAATAAAACCTTGTTAATAGAGGTGAGAGAGAGAGAGTGAAAGGTGAGATAGAAGGAAGAAGGGAGAAGGAAGAAATAAGGAGGGAAAAAAATTAGGATTTGGAGAAGAGAAAGATAAGATATTTTGGCAATTTAGGTTGAGCTGTGCGGCACAAGCGACGCGGCCGCATGGGACACGTATTCGCGTGATTGCGCTTCAAATTAATCAATGCGGACGTGTCGGTCACGCGGTTGCGTGACACATTTTATGCTACTGGCGCGAGGGCAGCCTCGCGCTCGCACAACTTTCTATTCAAAATCTTATTTTTGCCAAATCTTGGGTGACGCGATCACGTGATTCATGCGATCATGTGAGTGGCCATTAGAAGGATATGACGCGGATGCGTGGAGCACGTGTTCGCGTGGTAGGGACGGCGCGTCTAGCGCGAGTCCAGCACCACTCCAGCACAACTTTCGGTTGTGCACCCTTTTCACGTCGATTTTCAGGTCACGCGGGCGCGTGGGTGATGCGGACGCATGGGAGGCTTATTTTCCATATGACACGGACGCGTCAATGACGCGGTCGCGTGGGCAAACTGTGCTAAGGGCACGCCTCCTGCCACGCTTTCGCGTGACTCTCTGTTCAACTTTCTTTTCTTCATAACGCACTGGTGACTCGAACGCGTCAGCGACGCTGCCGCGTCGCGTGCGTTTTTTTTTTTATGATTATGCAGTATGCAGAGTGTAATGCTTAATATGAATGTTATGCATGATTCCAGGTTCAATAAAAATTCAAAAACAAACAAAACATATTAGAATTAAAACTAAAAAGGGGCGATCATACCATGGTGGGTTGTCTCCCACCTAGCACTTTTAGTTAAAGTCCTTAAGTTGGACATTTGGTGAGCTCCCTGTTATGGTGGCTTGTGCTTGAACTCATCCAGGAATCTCCACCAATGTTTGGAATTTCAGCAGCCTCCGGGATCCCAAACTAGGCGCAGAAAGCCTTCAAGTAAGTTAAAGCAAGTAATAAGGCCCCAAGAGTGTTGATTGCCAGAATGAATTCCGGGGTCCCAAGCCTTGCTTTTGCACCCGTCTTCTTGTTGAGCAATATCGTTCCATCCGGGTGGCAAGCAGTGTGAATTCTCACTGAAGCAGCCAAACAACTTCCTATGACCATCCGTCTCTAGTAGCCCATATTCAAGTGGGAAAGTAAAGGATAAGGATAGGAATTTTACCCACTTGAATGTTGTGTTGGACGGTAATGATCTTGGGAGAGATATTTCTAATGAATTTGCAAGCTCCACTCCCTTGTGCTCTTCTCTGACAACTTCCACCTCTTTGTAAGCTTCTTCAATTTCAACCTCTTCTTCTTAGTGGCTTTCTTCCAATTCAACCTCTTCTTCATTGTTTACCAAGGGCATGGGAGGTTGTGCTTCTTCTTCTTTAAACTCCATCTCTTGATCAACCTCTTCCAAGTCTTCAACCATGACATGCCTTGGAGGTTGTACACCCTCCTCAACAACAAATTCAAACTTCTTAGAAGAGGTTTCTGTGACTTGAGGTTCCCGTGGAGGTTCTGCATCTCCTAAATCTTCAACCACTTCTTCCTCTGTAACTATTATAGCTTCCTCCACTTGTTCCAGTACAAAGTCATGCTCCGTATTATCCACTGGAGTCTCTAGTGTCTCTTTCATGCTACGTTCTTCATTAGATTGTCCACATGAAGCCATGGGGGTTCCTTGAGTGTCCGAATGTTGGGAAGCTAATTGATTTATCGCTTGATTCAATTGATGAAGGGTTGCCTGAAATCGATCCACTGTTTCCTTGAGACGATCCGTTGATTCTTGTTCCGCTTGGGTATCATAAGTAGGACTATAAGGCTCTTAGATTGATGGATATGGATATGGTTTATGTGGAGGTGGTGGTTCTTGGGAGTAATTGGGTTGGAATTGGGGTGGTTCTATATATAGTTCATATGGCTCATAAGGTGGTGGTGTGGTGGATACGGGTTAGGGTCATATGGAGGTGAATGGTGGAAAGGGGCTTGTGAGTATGGTGGTCCAAAGCTATGTTGAGGAGAGGATTCATAAGCGTATGGTGGTGGTTGTTGATAGTCAAAAGAGTGCTCACCATAGCCATTGCCTTGATATGCATCACAGAATGGTTGTTGATAGTCCATTGGAGGTGGTTGTTGCCATGAGGGTTGATCAATTCCTTGTGGCTCCTCCCATCTTTGATTGTTCCAACCTTGATGCCTGTTCTCGTTGTAATTTTCTCTTCCTGCAACATAATTGTAACCAGACTCATAGCCAAAGGGGTGAGAGTTCATAGTAGTAGAAGAAAATAAAAACAAAAACTAACAAAAAGAAAATATTATGAAAAAGATATAATTTTTGAAAAAAATTTTTTTTTTTGAAAAATATTTACAATAACCAATAATAAGGCACACGTTTACAATTCCCCGGCAACGGCGCCATTTTGAAGAACTAAAGATTGATGGTTTAGAGGTTATAGTAAACTCTCGTTGTAAGTATAGTTACTAAACCAAGCAATCAACCTTTCTTACAAACGTTTTGGTTGTCACAAGTAACAAACCCCTAAATAAATTGATAACCGAAGTATTTAAACCTCGGGTCGTCTTCTCAAGGAATTGCGGGGAGGTATGTTCTTATTATTGGTTATGAGTTTTGTAAATTGGGGGTTTTAAGAGTGAAGAACAATTATGATGAATGACAAGTAAAATAAATAATTGACTGTAAAATAAACTCTTGGCAAGTTATGAGAAATTAGAAGTCCTATCCTAGTTATCCTTATCAATTGTGATGAGAATTGGATTTTTCTCCCACTTTGTTAACCTCTAACTATGAAGGTAAGTTAAGTGGATGAATTAATTCGGATCCTCAAATTCCAGTCTTTCCTTGGAAAAAGTTAGAATTATTGGATCTCGAATTAATCCTTGAAGAATTTCAATTTTCAGTCAACTATGAGTTTGACGACTCAAGAGTTACCAATTAATCAACCAAAGCCAAGAATGTAGAAAGCTAAATTAAAACCTTATATCTGAAAACATCTCAGTAATGTATATTAAATAAGAAAATCAATCCTGACATGAAAAGTTCGTAAGCCAATTGGGCAACACAAATCAGATACAAATGAAAGCATCAGAGTAAATGGAAGTAAAAGAGAAACATAAATTATTGAACTTGGTATGAAGGAAAAATCCTAATCCTAATAGAAATCTTAATCCTAAATCCTAAGACAGAGGAAAGAACCTCTCTCTCTAAAAACTACATCTAAAACCTTAAAAGTGAATTATCAAAGCATGATGAGTCTCTACAAGTTCCCTGACTTTAATCTGTCTTTCTGGGCCAAAAACTGGGTTGAAATGCGGCCCAGAATCCCTGCCAGTGACTTTTGTAATTCTGCAGATCGCGCACTTCACGCGGACATGTCATTCACGCAGACGCGTCATTCGGCATTTTTCTTTTCCATGCGGGCGCGTCGTCCATGCCTCCGCGTCGCTTCTGCTTTTCCAATCCGTGCATCCACATCACTCATGCGGCCGCGTCACTGCGAATTCCTTTCTTCCCCGCGGTCACATTGCTGATGCGTACGCGTCACTTTTCACTGGTCAACTCCTCAATTTCTTGTGTTCCTTTCATTTTTGCAAGCTTCCTTCCCAATCTCTCACTCATTCATGCCCTATAAAGCCTGAAACACTTAACACACAAATCAAGGCATCGAATGGTAATAAGAGAGGATTAAGATTAACTAAATTAAAACCAAAGAAGCATGTTTCCAATCATATAATAATTTTAGGAAGGAAATATAAATGCATGCTAATTATATGAATAAGTGGGTAAAGACCATGATAAAACCACACAATTAAACACATTGTAAATCATAAAATAGTGGTTTATCACTCCTCGATGTTAGGGGTTGACGAAGCAAGATTGACTCATCATAATTGCCATAGTTGTGGTTATGACGATGATAGGATTCCTTAATTCTCATTCCCAAGTCAAGGTTCTTTTATGCATTTATAGCATTTTCACTAAGTTTTGATCTAGTTTCCTTTTTAATTGCATTAATATCCTTTTTTATCATTTGTTAGTACTTTTATTTCTTAGTTCTTTTAATCTTTTGTTCTTTGATTGAGAAAACCCCCTTTTCCTCACAACCAAGAGTGTGACATTTTAATTTCATTCCTAGGGAGAACGACCCAAGGTTGAATTACTCTCGGTTATTTTAATTTGAAATTTAAACTTTGTTGGTGGGAGTTAGTTGTTGATTTGGGCTATACTTGCAATGAAGATATTCTATTTTGTGAAATTCTAGATCAACATTAATTCTCGCCTCAACGCCTTGGAGAAGAGAGAGACCGACGTATAGTTTAGAAAGAGTAACCTTCCCAAAACATTTGGGCGCCCATCATGGGGCCCCGCCTTATTTTTTAGTTTTGATCTAACACTACTAGATTCGACTTGTATCTTCTTTTCTTTGCAAAGCCGAACTTTGACAGATCATTTAGTAGCTCTCCAAGCCAACCCAACCAATGCGGAACTCTTGGCTTCCAATGCTACTCTACAGGCGGAAAACCAACGAATGGCCAAACCGTTAGCAGAAATGCTGAACAACGGTGGAGAAAAGAACGATAATAAGAAGGTCAATAACAACCTCCATGAGGAACAACAGCCAGAGTCGAACGTGAAGACAGGAGAAGCACCTCCCAAGACAAAAAGACAACGGACTGGCCCTTTTTCCAAAGAAATAATGAATTTCAAAATCCCTAAATATTTTACACTCCGAATGACTTTGACACCATACAAGGGGATCGGAGATCCTAAAGTTCATGTCACAAAATTTGAATCTATGATGTTTCTCAATAGTGACTCCGATCCCATCTTGTGCCGATCTTTTTCAACTTTTTTAGATAGAGCTGCTTAATTATGGTTTTCTAACTTACCTGCAGGTTCGATATCCAGCTTTGACGAATTTGCCAAATTATTCATAAACCACTTTGCATCATCAAAAATCTACGTGTGAGACTCATGTTATCTCAGTACGATCAAGCAAGGACAACACGAGAGTCTGAAAGACTACATCACGTGCTTCACAACAGCGGCCATGGAAATCCCAGACCTCAATCCAAAAGTACAGCTATATGCAATAAAGAGTGGCCTCCGACTTGGGAAATTCCAGGAAGCAATAGCAGTCTCAAAGCCGAAGACATTGGAAGAATTTAGGGACAAAGCAACTGGACAAATTAAAATTGAAGAATTACGTGAAGCTCAGAGAATTGAAAGACCATCATCTCAAAAGAAAGAAGAGAAACCTCTTAGGTCTCAAAGGAAGGATTTCAAATAGCCTTTCAAATTGACACTGAAGTTTGATTCATACACCAAGTTCAGCACCAAAAGGGAGGACATTATCAAAGAAATCTTGCACAACAAACTAATAAAACTGCTGAGTAAAGCAGGAATATATCAGAAAAGGGAAAGAATGAGAAAGCTGAAGGCTCTGAGTACCAATGACAATTCAATTGTTAAGTACTTGTGGTGTTTATGTAACAGGCAAAAAGCTTGAAAATAAAACACTTAGAAGTCAAGGCTAGGCTCAAGTGCAAAAGCACTCCCTCAAAGCTCAAGGCTCTGAGCATCAATGATTAGAGAGTAATGAAAAGAAACAAATAAGCTTAAAGAAGTCCTCTAATTAAATGCTTGTGGTGCTTATGTATCAAGTGGTAATACTTGAAAACAAAGCATTTAGAGTCGTAGCTTTGTTTTCAACTCATGGTGCAAATCACCCAAAAGGAGAAGCTAAGAAGAGAATGAAAAGCTTGCTTCAAGGAAGAAATATAAAGAAAAGATTTCATAAAATGAGCTAGATAGAAAGATCAATCATTTGAATTTCTCTTGTGATTGTTGCATGCATAGAAAACTAGCCAACCATGAACATAAAAATTGCTATTCTTCTCACCTTGGGTTGTCAAAATGTACTGCATGATTCTTTGCTTGCTTGGGGACAAGCAAGATTTAAGTTTGGTGTTGTGATGACACGATATTTTGTGCATATTTTAGTAGCAATTTTTATCTATTTTTACTGGATTTTCATACATTTCTAGGCAATAAGTAAGTGCTTGGATGAGAAATTCATGCTTGTCCTTATTCAATCAAACATTGTTGATTTTATGCATTTTCATTAGATTTTTGCAAGATTTAGTTGATAATATGAGTGATGCAAAATTTGATGATTATGCCAAGGCTTTGATGTATCTGTTTGGTTGATGACAGGTGAAAAGATGAAGGAAAAGAAGCAGAAAGCACAACATAAGCTCAAAAGAAGAATTCTGGACACATTTTAAAGTTTGAGCACGCTTTGAAGCCTTAGGCCACGCTTTTAAAAGCGGGGCCCATGATTTAAACAAGGGGAGCGCTCTTGGCACGAGAACGCTACGTTCATTTTGAAAGAGCGCTTGCGATAATGGAGCAAGCAAAATTCACAAGTGACGCGTACGCGTAGGCCACGCGTACGCGTAGGCCACGCGTACGCGTCGAAATTGCAATTCTGGAAGACCATGCGTGCGCATGTATGGCGCGTACGCATAGGTGTAGCATCTGGGAAAAAGCACGCGAACGCGTGAGTAAAGCGCAGCGTGAAGGTGGCATCTTTGAAGACCTACGCGTACGCGTAGGTGACGCGTATGCGTGGGGAGCACTCATATTGCAAGCGCTACGCTATTTTGGAGAGTGCTAATATGGACGCGCATGCGTATAGCACGCGTACGCGTCACAAGAGCAAATATTAAAGGCCACGCGTACGCGTGGGTGATGCATACGCGTGGATGTGCCAAACTGCAAAATGGCGCGCACGCATGGGCGACGCGTGCACGTGGGTGTAAAAGTGCTCCGTTCTCCAAATGAACACTACGCTCTCCTAGAAGTGAATTTCTTCTCAAATTAATCTGATTCCAAGCCCATTGAAACTTCAAAGCAAGCAGAGCCCATTGACACCACTCAAAATCACAGGAAATAGTTAGAATAGAAATTTCATTTATTTGTAATTTGTTTTCAATTTTAATTTCATTTGTCATTTAGGAAAGCCTATATAAGGGCATCAGTTTCATTTCATTAGAGGGGGGATTCAGAAGGCTGCATTAGGAGTAGTAGTAGTAGTAGTAGTAGTAGTAGTAGTAGTAGTAGTAGTAGTAGTAGTAGTAGTAGTAGTAGTAGTAGTAGTAGTAGTAGTAGTAGTAGTAGTAGTAGTAGTAGTAGTAGTAGTAGTAGTAGTAGTAGTAGTAGTAGTAGTAGTAGGAGTAGGAGTAGGAGTAGAATAGAAGGCGCTTGTAAATACTTTTATTTTTCTACACTTTTACATTTCAGTATTGAATTCAATTTAGCTTATGCACTTTCAATCTCTACAATTCCCTTCTGCAATTTCCCTTTTTGCAAGTTTTACAATTCAGTTTACAGTGATCTTGATTAACATTTCTGCAATTTAGAATTCTTGCAATTGTTCTTAGAGCGATGATCAATTGAACCCCAAATCATTAGGGGGAGGAGCTCTGCTATGATTCACATGATTTAGTGAACTTCTTCTTCTTCTCAATTCATTTGTGTAGCTATAGGATATCCATGTTTTGATTGATGATTCATTCACTCTAGAAGGAGGTTTAAATCTGTGAATGCTTGTGTGAGCCTCGGAAGGGGAATCATAAGCATTAGAAGTGAGGCTCTATCTTTCAATACTCTCTTGATGGTGCATTATATGTAGATGGTGCATCAAATGAGAGCAGATGTGGAGTTGGGATCCTACTAAAATTCAACAAAGAAGTGCATGGCAAACAGTCAATAAAATTCCACTTTCAAGCCACCAACAACTAAGCCGAATATGAAGCACTGCTTGTAGGCCTAAGGTTTGCAAGAGAAGTAGAAGTAAAAAACCTAAAGGTATATTGCGACTCCTTTCTCATGGTACAACAGGTAACTGGTAATTTTCAAGTTCGAGACCCACTCTTAGAGAAGTATTTAAATTTGGCAAAAAGCATCATACAACATTTTCAAAATTTTGAAATATCACATATACCTAGAGAACAAAACTGTAGGGTCGATATTTTATCCAAATTAGCTACATATAGGGTAACTGATTCATTAGACAAATTATCCCATCTTACACTAACAGAACCAAGTTTAGATATCAAATCTGTTCTAAGTGTGTCATATAGAGAATATTGGCGAAGCCCATTCATTCGCTATTTGAGAACTGGAGAAATACCAGAAAACGAAAACCCAAGGTCATTTAGACATAAAGCAAGCTATTACACCAAGATTGGAGCCAACCTATACAAATGGGGTATCTCTAGACCATTGCTAAAATGCCTCGGCCAAGCAGATGCAGAAAACGCTATCGCCGAAATCCATGATAGAATCTGTGGACACCATGCTGGAGGCAGAAGTTTGGCCACAAAAATTTTACGAGCAGGGTACTACTGGCCAACATTATGAGAAAACTGTAGAAACAAAGTACAGAAGTGTGATGCATTCCAAAAGTGTGCACCACTCATCCACAGCCCGATCGAGTTGCTACACACCTTGGATATTAGTTGACCTTTTCATAAATGGGGGATGGATATACTCGGCCCATTCCCAGTAGCACCAGGACGGGTAAAATTCCTATTAGTAAAAATTGATTACTTCACAAAATGGATAGAAGCACAGCTGATGAGCGGATAATTTAAACGCTTTTTGGCATTGTTTTTAGGTAGTTTTTAGTATAATTTTGTTAGTTTTTAGTATACAATTATTACTTTTTATGCAAAAATCACATTTCTAGACTTTACTATGAGTTTGTGTGTTTTTCTGTGGTTTCAGGTATTTTCTGGCTGAAATTGAGGGACCTGAGCAAAAATCTGATTCAGAGGCTGAAAAAGGACTGCATATGCTGTTAGATTCTGACCTCCTTGCATTCGAAATAGATTTTCTAGAGCTATAGACACCCAATTGGTGCTTCATCAATTGCGTTGAAAAGTAGACATCTTGTGATTTCCAACAACATATAATAGTCCATACTTTGCCCGAGTTTTGACGACGCAAACTGGCGTTTAAACGCCAACTTCCTGTTCTATTCTGGCGTTAAACGCCAGAACTGAGTTACAAGTTGGAGTTAAATGCCCAAACTGGCACTAAAGCTGGCGTTTAACTCCAAGAAAAGTCTCTACACATGAAAGCTTCAATGCTCAGCCCAAGCACACACCAAGTGGGCTCCGAAAGTGGATTTCTGCACTATTTACTTATCTCTGAAAACCCTAGTAACTAGTTTAGTATAAATAGGACTTTTTTACTATTGTATTCAGGATCTTGGTTATTCTGGTTCCCTCTTTGGGGCCAAAACCAATGAACACCATTATCACTTATGTATTTCCAACAGTAAAATGTCTACACCTCATAGATTAAGGTGTGGAGCTCTGCTGCTCCTCGAGTATTAATGCAAAGCACTATTGTTCTTCTATTCAATTCAAGCTTATTCTTATTCTATGATATTCATTCGCACATAAGAACATGATGAATGTAATGATAAAGTGACACTCATCACCATTCTCACTTATGAACGCGTGCCTGATAAACACTTCTGTTCTACATGAAAATAAGCTTGAATGCATATCTCTTGGATCTCTTTTCAACGATTCACATCGTCTCTCCTGACAACAGAGCATCTGAATCCGAGATTAGAATCTTTGTGGTATAGGCTAGAATCAATTGGCAGCATTCCTGAGATCCGGAAAGTCTAAACCTTGTCTGTGGTATTTTGAGTAGGATCTGGGAAGGGATGACTGTGACGAGCTTCAAACTCGTGACTGTGGGGCACAGTGACAGTGTGCAAAAGGATCATTGAATCTTATTCCGACACTATCAAGAACTAATAGCTGATTAGCCATGCGGTAGCTGTGCCTTCATCTGAGACGAGAAATCCGACAGTTGATTAGCCGTACAGAAACCGTAGAGGACCATTTTCACTGAGAGGATTGGAGGTAGCCATTGACAATGATGATCCCCAACATACAGCTTGCCATGGAAAGGAGTGTGAATGATTGAATGAGACAGTAGAAAAGCAGAGATTCAGAAGGAATAACACATCTCCATACGCTTATCTAAAATTCCCACCAATGAATTACATAAGTATCTCTATCTTTATTTTATGTTTATTTATCTTTTAATTATCAAAGCTTCATAACCATTTGAATCCGCCTGACTGAGATTTACAAGATGACTATAGCTTGCTTCAAGCTGACAATCTCCATGGGATCGACCCTTACTCACGTAAGGTATTACTTGGACGACCCAATGCACTTGCTGGTCAGCTGCACGGAGTTGTGAAAAGTATGAATCACGATTTCGTGTACCAAATTTTTGGCGCCATTGCCAGGGATTGTTCGAGTTTGGACAACTGATGGTTCATCTTGTTGCTTAAATTAGGTAATTTTCTTTTTATTTTTATTTTTATTTTGTTCTTTAGGATTTTTAAGAATGAATTCTAGAGTTTCAGATGATACTCTTATCATCACATGAGCTTTTTTTATTCCCATCAATTTGGCTATTGTATGTCATGTCTGCTGAAGCTTGGCTAGCCATGTCTAATCTTTTATACTGAAGCTTTAGACTAACATTGCTTGATTCCTGAAATTTTTATTAAAAAATTTTGAGTTTCGTATTTCCTTTTTCCAAAATATTTTTGAAAAAAAATATTTTGTGTTTCTTGTTTTAGTCTAAAGTCAATTTTAAGTTTGGTGTCAATTGCATGTTTTCTTTTTTCTTACATTTTTCGAAATTTTATGCATTATGTTCTTTATTAATCTTCAAGTTGTTCTTGAGAATTTTCTGTGTTCTGATCTTTAAATTCTCTCGTTTTGTATAATTTGTTGTTTTTCATATGCATTTTCAATTTGCTAGTGTCCATAGTATACAAACTTCTAAGTTTGGTGTCTTGCATGTTTTTCTTTTCTAAAAATTTTTCAAAATATGTTCTTGATGTTCATCATGATCTTTAAAGTGTTCTTGGTGTTCATCTTGACATTCAAAGTGTCCTTGCATGCATTATTTGTTTTGATCTTGCATTCTTATGTTTTAATTCATTTTGTTGTTTGTCTCTCTCATCATTAAAAATTCAAAAATTCAAAAATATATCTTTCCAAGTCAATAATACGGGGAATTGAAGATTTAGAACATTTAGTAGAGGAATCACAGAGAAAAAGCTGGGCGTTCAGAAAAATGCCTAGTAAGGAAGCATTTCTGGCATTCAACGCCAGCCAGGGTACCTGGCTGGGCGTTAAACGCCCAAAAGGATGGTATTTTGGGCGTTAAACGCCAGAATGGATACGATCCTGGGCGTTTAACGCCAGGATGGCACAGGAGAGGAGATTTTATTTTCAATTCAAATCTTTTTCAAATTCTCATGTTTCAATTCTTATTTTTGAAATCATATCTTTCAAAATCAAATCTTTTCAATTATATCTTTTTCAAAAATCAAATATTTTTCATTTTTCTTTTACTATTTTCAAAAACCTTGCTAACAATTAATGTTTTGTTTCTAAAATTTCACATTTGTTACTTTCTTGTTAAGAAAGGTTCAATATTTGAATTTTAGAATCATGTCTTTTAGTTTCTTGTTAGCCAAGTTATCATTTTAAAAAAAATCAAATCTTTTCAAATTGTTTACTAATCATATCTTTTTAAACCGTATCTTTTTCAAATCACATCTTTTTAAAATTCTAATTTCAAAATCTCTTTCTAACTTTTTATCTTTTCAAATTTATTATTTCTTATCTTTTTCAAAACCACCTAACCACTTTCTCACTTTTGATTTTCGAAAACCATTAACCATTTTTCAAAAATTTTTTTAATTAACTAATTATTTTAATTTTTGATTTAATTTTCGAAATTACATCTCTCTCATATCTTTCTATTTAATCACTAACACTCCTCCTCTACTAGCAATTTGGGCTCTCTCATTCCTTATATGTTCGAATTCGCCTCTATCTACCTTACCCTTCTATTCTTATTTTCCTCTGACACCTTAGGAATATCTATACTGTGACATAGAGGATTCCTCTTCCTTTCTGTTCTCTTCTTTTTCATATGAGCAGGAGCAAGGACAAGAACATTCTTGTTGAAGCTGACCCTGAACCTGAAAGGACTCTGAAGAAGAAGCTAAGAGAAGCTAAAGCACAATAGTCCAGAGAAAACCTTACAAAGACTCTCGAAAAAGAAGTAATGGCCGAACCCAACAACAATAACAATGCAAGGAAGATGCTTGGTGACTACACCGCACCAACTTCCAACTTCCATGGAAGAAGCATCTCAATGCCTGCCATTGGAGCAAATAATTTTGAGCTAAAGCCTTAATTAGTTTCTCTGATGCAACCGAATTGCAAGTTTTATGGACTTTCATCAGAAGATCCTTTTCAGTTCTTAATTAAATTCTTACAGATCTGTGATACTGTTAAGACCAATGGAGTTGATCCCGAGGTCTACAAGCTTATGCTTTTCCCTTTTGCTGTAAGTGACAAAGCTAGAATATGGTTAGACTCTCAATCTAGAGATAGCCTGAACTCTTGGGATAAGTTAGTCACGGCTTTCTTAGCCAAATTCTTTCCTACTCAAAAGTTGAGCAAGCTTAGAGTGGATGTTCAAACCTTCAGGCAAAAAGAAGGTGAATCCCTCTATGAAGCTTGGGAAAGATACAAGCAACTGACCAAAAAAGTGTCCTTCTGACATGCTCTCAGAATGGACCATCCTGGATATATTCTATGATGGTTTGTCTGAATTGTCTAAGATGTCATTGGACCATTCTGCAGATGGATCTATTCACCTGAAGAAAATGCCTGCAGAAGCTCAGGAACTCATTGAAATGGTTGCAAATAACCCGTTAATGTACACCTCTGAAAGGAATCCTGTGAATAATAAGACGCCTCAGAGGAAGGGAGTTCTTGAAATTGATGCTCTAAATGCCATATTGGCCTAGAACAAAATGTTGACTCAGCAAGTTAATATGATTTCTCAGAGTCTGAATGGATTGTAAGCTGCATCCAATAGTACTAAAGAAGCATCTTTTGAAGAAGAAGCTTATAATCTTGAGAACCCTGCAATGGCAGAGGTGAATTACATGGGTGAAGCCTATGGAGACACCTATAATCCGTCATGGAGAAATCATCCAAACTTCTCATGGAAGGATCAACAGAAGCCTCAACAAGCCTTTAACAATAATAATGGTGAAAGAAACAGGTTTAGCAATGGCAAGCCTTTTCCATCATCCTCTCAGCAACAGACAGAGAATTCTGAGCAGAACCCATCTAGCTTAGCAAATATAGTCTCTGATCTATCTAAGGCCACTCTCAGTTTCATGAATGAAACAAGGTCCTCCATCGGAAACTTGGAGGCACAAGTGGGTCAGCTGAGTAAAAAGGTTACTGAAACTCCTCCTAGCACTCTCCCAAGCAATACAGAAAAGAATCCCAAAAAAGAGTGCAAGGCCATAACTGTGACCAACATGGCCAAACCTGGAGAGTGTGAAAAGGCAGTGATTCCCAGTGAGGAAGACCTCAGGGAACGTCCACTGGCCATTAAGGAGTACCCCAATGACGAACCACAGGAATCTGAGGCTCATACATAGACCATACAGATTCCATTGAACTTTCTTTTACCATTCATGAGCTTTGATGACTATTCATCTTCTGAAGAAGATGAAGACATTGCTGAAGAGCAAGTTGTCCAGTATTTAGGAGCAATCATGAAGCTGAATGCCAAGCTATTTGGTAATGAGACTTGGGAGGATGAACCTCCATTGCTCATTAATGAACTGAATACCTGGGTTCGGCATACTTTACCTCAAAAGAAACAGGATCCTGGTAAATTCTTAATACCGTGTACCATAGGCACCATGACCTTTGAGAAGGCTCTGTGTGACCTAGGGTCAGGTATTAACTTCATGCCACTCTCTGTAATGGAGAAACTAGGAATCTTTGAGGTACAAGCTGCAAGAATCTCACTAGAGATGGCAGACAAATCAATGAAACAGGCTTATGGACCAGTAGAGGATGTGCTAGTGAAGGTTGAAGGCCTTTACATCCCTACTAATTTTATAATCCTAGACACTGGAAAGGATGAGGATGAATCCATCATCCTTGGCAGACCTTTCCTAGCCACAGCAAAAGCTGTGATTGATGATGACAGAGGAGAGTTGGTCCTTCAATTGAATGAGGACTACCTTGTATTCAAGACTCAAGGTTCTCCTTCTGTACACATGGAGAAGAAGCATGAAAAGCTTCTCTCAATACAGAGTCAAACAAAGCCCCCACATTTAAACTCTAAGTTTGGTGTTGGGAGGCCACAACCAAACTCTAAGTTTGCTGTTGAGAGGCTACAACCAAACTCTAAGTTTGGTGTTGAGAGGCCACAACCATGCTCTGATTATCTGTGAGGCTCCATGAGAGTCCACTGTCAAGCTATTGACATTAAAGAAGCGCTTATTGGGAGGCAACCCAATTTTTATTTATCTATGTTAAATTCCCATTTTCCATTATTATTTTATATTTTCTTTAGGTTGATGATCATGTGGAGTCACAAATACAACCTACAAAAATCAAAGCAAATTCAAAAATAGCATTAAAAATAGCACACCTTGGAGGATGAACTTACTGGCATTTAAACGCCAGTAAGGGTAGCAGAATGGGCATTAAATGCCCAGCACCATTCTGAGCATTTAACGCCAGAAAGAAGTACCAGACTGACGTTTAACGCCAGAAATAGGCTATAGCTTAGCGGTAAACGCCAGGAAAGGTATAAAAGCTGGAGTTTAACGTGAGAAACAGGCAGCAGTCTGGCGTTAAATGCCAATATTGCATACAGAGGGCATTTACACGCCTAAATGGTGCAGGGATGAAAAATCCTTGACACCTCAGGATCTGTGGACCCACGGGATCCCCACCTACCCCACCTCTCTCTCTCTCCCCCTCACACATCTCTATAACACTCTACCCAAAACAGCACTCACATATCAAATCCTATCCTTTTCCCGATATTCTCTTCACCAATCACGTCCATCCCTCGTCCCCAAAAACCCTACCTACCTCACTTTTCAAATTCAAACTCTTTTCCCTCCCAAAACAACCTCAAATACACGAACCTACCTCCCCTCCCCCCACTCCTATATAAACCCCTCCACACTCCTTTATTTTCACACATTACCAATACTACTTCTATCCCTTGGTCGAACCACATACCACCCTCCATCTCTTCCATTTTCTTCTTCTTCCCCTTCGTTCTTTCTTCTTTTACTCGAGGACGAGCAAACTTTTTAAGTTTGGTGTGGTAAAAGTATTTCTTTTTGTTTTTCCATAACCATTTATGGCACCTAAGGTCAGAAAAACCTCTAGAAAGAGGAAAGAGAAGGCAAAAGCTTCCACCTCCGAGTCATGAGAGATGGAAAGATTCATCTCAAATGTCCATCAGAACCACTTCTATGAAGTTGTGGCCAAGAAGAATGTGATCTCTGAGGTCCCTTTCATGCTCAAAAGGAATGAGTATCTGGAGACCCGACATGAGATTCGAAGAAGATGTTGGGAAGTTCTCACCAATCCCATTCAACAAGTCAAAATCTTAATGGTTCAAGAGTTCTATGCAAATGTATGGATCACTAAGAACCATGATCAAAGTATGAACCCGAATCCAAAGAATTGGCTTACAATGGTTCGGGGGAAATACTTAGATTTTATTCTGGAAAATGTAAGGTTGGCGTCCAACTTGCCAATGATGCAAGAAAATGCACACCCCTACACTAGAAGGGTCAACTTTGATCAAAGGTTGGACCAAGTCCTCATGGACATATGTGTGGAAAGAGCTCAATGGAAAAGAGACTCAAGAGGCAAGCCGATTCAATTGAGAAGACCGGACCTTAAGCCTGTGGCTAGAGGATGGTTGGAGTTCATCCAACGCTCCATTATTCCTACTAGCAACCGATCCGAAGTAATTGTGGATCGGGCCATCATGATCCATAGTATCATGATTGGGGAGGAAGTGGAAGTTCATGAGATCATACCTCTAGAACTCTACAAGGTGGCTGATAAGCCCTCCACTTTGGCAAGGTTAGCATTTCCTCATCTCATTTGTCACCTATGCAGTTTAGCTGGAATTGTCATAGAGGAAGACATCCTCATTGAAGAGGACAAGCCCATCACTAAAAAGAGGATGAAGCAAATAAAAGAGCCCACTCATGGACCTCAACAAGAGAATGAGGAAGTTTCTCATCAAGAAATTCCTGAGATGCCTCAAGGGATGCATTTTTCTCTACACAACTATTGGGAGCAACTCAACACCTCTTAAGGAGATTTGAGTTCCAACATAGAGCAACTAAGGATGGAGCACCAAGAGCACTCCATTATTCTCCATGAAATTAGAGAGGATCAAATATCCATAAGGGAAGAGCAATAAAGGCAAGGAAGAGACATAGAGGAGCTCAGGCGTTCCATTGGATCTTCAAGAGGAAGAACTAGCCGCCATCACTAAGGTGAACCCGTTCCTTGATTTCCTTGTTCTTATTTTTTTGTTTTTCAACATTATGCTTTATGTGTTATCTATGTTTGTGTCTTTATTACATGATCAGTAGTATCTAGTGTCTATGTCTTAAAGCTATGAATAATTCCAAGAATCCTTCGCCTTTCTTAAATGAAAAATGTTCCTAATTACAAAAGAACAAGAGGTACATGAATTTCAAATTTTATCTTGAAATTAGTTCAATTATTTTGATATGGTGGCAATAATTTTTGTTTTCTGAATGAATGCTTGAACAGTGCATATTTTTTATAGTGAAGTTTTTGAATGTTAAAATTATTGGCTCTTGAAAGAATGATGAACAAAGAAAAATGTTATTGATAATCTAAAAAATCATGAAATTGATTCTTGAAGCAAGAAAAAGCAGTGAATAATAAAGCTTGCAAAAAAAAGAGAAAAAATGGCGAAAAAGAAAAAGAAAGAAAAAGAAAAAGCAAGCATAAAAAGTCAATAGCCCTTTAAACCAAAAGGCAAGGGTAAAGAGGATCCAAGGCTTTGAGAATTAATGGATAAGAGGGCCTAAAGGAATAAAATCCTGGCCTAAGTGGCTAAATCAAGTTGTCCCTAATCATGTGCTTGTGTCATGAAGGTCCAAATGAAAAGCTTGAGACTGAGTGGTTAAAGTCGTGATCCAATGCAAAAGAGTGTGATTAAGAACTCTGGACACTTCTAACTGGGGACCTTAGCAAAGCTAAGTCACAATCTGAAAAAGTTCACCCAATTATGTGTCTGTGACATTTATGTATCCGATTGTAATATTGGAAAACAGGATGCTTAGGGTCACGGCCAAGACTCATAAAGTAGCTGTGTTCAAGAATCAACATACAGAACTAGGAGAATTAATAACACTATCTAAATTCTGAATTCTTATAGATGCCAATCATTCTGAATTTCAAATGATAAAGTGAGATGCCAAAACTGTTCAGAAGCAAAAAGCTACTAGCCCCGCTCATCTAATTGGGACTAAGTTTCACTGATATTGTGAGATTCATTGTATATTTTCTTCTTTTTATTCTATTTTATTTTCAGTTTCTTGGGGACAAGCAACAATTTAAGTTTGGTGTTGTGATAATCGGATAATTTATACACTTTTTGGCATTGTTTTTAGGTAGTTTTTAGTATGATTTAGTTAGTTTTTAGTATATAATTATTAGTTTTTATGCAAAAATCACATTTCTAAACTTTACTATGAGTTTGTGTATTTTTCTGTGATTTCAGGTATTTTTTGGCTGAAATTGAAGGACCTGAGCAAAAATCTGATTCAGAGGCTGAAAAAGGACTGCATATGCTGTTGGATTCTGACCTCCCTGCCCTCGAAATGGACTTTTTGGAAATACAAAAACCCAATTGGCGCGATCTTAATTGCGTTGGAAAGTAGACATCCTGGGCTTTCCAGCAATATATAATAGTCCATACTTTGCCTGAGTTTTGTCGACGCAAACTAGCGTTTAAATGCCAACTTCCTGCCCTATTCTGGCGTTAAACGCCAGAATTGAGTTACAAGCTGGAGTTAAACGCCCAAACTGGCACCAAAGCTGGCGTTTAACTCCAAGAAAAGTCTATACACATGAAAGCTTCAATGCTCAGCCTAAGCACACACCAAGTGGGCCCCAGAAGTGGATTTCTGCACTATTTACTTATCTCTGAAAACCCTAGTAACTAGTTTAGTATAAATAGAACTTTTTACTATTGTATTCAGGATCTTGGTTATTCTGGTTCCCTCTCTGGGGCCAAAACCAATGAACACCATTATCACTTATGTATTTCCAATGGTGGAGTATCTACACCTCATAGATTAAGGTGTGGAGCTCTGCTGTTCCTCGAGTATTAATACAAAGTACTATTGTTCTTCTATTCAATTCAAACTTATTCTTATTCTAAGATATTCATTCGCACACAAGAACATGATGAATGTGATGATCAAGTGACACTCATCACCATTCTCACTTATGAACGCGTGCCTGACAAACACTTACGTTCTACATGAAAATAAGCTTGAATGCATATCTCTTGGATCTCTCTTCAACGATTCACATTGTCTCCCCTGACAACAGAGCATCTGAATCCGAGATTAGAATCTTTATGGTATAGGCTAGAATCAATTGGCAGCATTCCTGAGATCCGAAAAGTCTAAACCTTGTCTGTGGTATTCCGAGTAGGATCTGGGAAGGGATGACTGTGACGAGCTTCAAACTCGCGACTGTGGGGCGCAGTGACAGTGTGCAAAAGGATCATTGGATCTTATTCCAACACGATTGAGAATCGACAGCTGGTTAGCCATGCAATAGCTGTGCCTGGTATTTTTCATCCGAGACGAGAAATCCGACAGTTGATTAGCGGTACAGAAATCGTAAAGGACCATTTTCACTGAGAGGACGGGAGGTAGCCATTGACAATAATGATTCCCAACATACAGCTTGCCATGGAAAGGAGTGTGAATGATTGAATGAAGACAGTAGGAAAGCAGAGATTCAGAAGGAATAACACATCTCCATACGCTTATCTGAAATTCCCATCAATGAATTACATAAGTATCTCTATCTTTATTTTATGTTTTTTATCTTTTAATTATCAAAGCTTCATAACCATTTGAATCCGCCTGACTGAGATTTACAAGATGACCATAGCTTGCTTCAAGCCAACAATCTCCGTGGGATCGACCCTTACTCACGTAAGGTATTACTTGGACGACCCAATGCACTTGCTGGTCAGCTGCATGGAGTTGTGAAAAGTGTGAATCACGATTTCATGTACCAACAGCCACTTGCGAAAATAACCTCAGACAAGGTACAAATGCTCATTTGGAAATCTATTATATGTAGATATAGTCTGCCTAGAGAAATCGTTTCTGATAATGGTCAGCAATTTACTGATATGAAAATTGCTTCATTTTTAACTTATCTTCATATTAAACACCGTTTTTCCTCTGTCGAGCATCCACAAAGTAATAGGCTCGCAGAGGCAGCTAACAAGATAATTTTGCAAGCTCTAAGAAAATAGTTAACAGATGCAAAGGGACGTTGGGCTGAACTCATACCATAAATATTGTGGAGCTATAACATAACACCACAATCCACAACGAACGAAACCCCGTTCTGGCTAGTATACGGCACAGACTGCATGATCCCCATTGAGGTCGGTCAAGGATCCATTCAGACCTAATATTTTGATGAAGGCACCAATATAGATGCAAGATCAGCCGAACTTAATATAATTAATGAAGAACAATGCCTCACCAAACTCCGACAGAAATCAATGCAGCTAGCCATTCAAAAGTAATACAACAAAAAAGTGCGATCGAGGATACTAAGTCAAGGAGACTTGGTGTTGAGACAAATAGAAGAAGTTCGTAAACCTGCAGGACACAGAAAGCTGGCGGCATCTTGGGAAGGACCTTTCTAAGTCTCCAAGGTCGTTGGCAGAGGAGCTTATTGCCATGAAACGTTAGACGACACAGCCATACCTAACATCTTGAATCTTTTGTCACTAAAGCTTTATTACAGTTAAATCCTCTTTGTAAATTTAGTGGCCAGGTATGTTTTTTCCTGATCATGGGATTTTTCCCTAAGGAGGGTTTTACTCGGACAGGTTTTAATGAGGCCGACCACTCCACATCTTTCAAAACTGAAAGGTCATCTCCATATGAATAAAATTCCACTACTTTCTTCTTTTTACTATCCGTTATATTGACGTATATCACTCAAACCAACAAAAAAGGGAAGTTAATTGCAAGATTCACAAGCATGCATTCACAAGTCAAATTTAATGTCAAACCGAAGTTATAAGTCGGATTAGCAGGTCATAAAACAAAGCCGATCTAAAATTGGTTACCAAGTTCACAATTCCAAACTAAAAATTCAAAAAAATAACAAATGTTTCAAATCCTTCAAGATGGGGGAAGGACATTCTCATCGTGCTCCTCACCAGCCTCGTCCTCAACCAACTTTCCATCAATCACAATTTTGGTCACATCAAGTTGACGAGCAACAAATTCGGGCAAAAACAGGGAGACCTGACTAACAACATGGCCAAATCCCGCAGCAAACATTTCAAGTCCTTCTTCTTCCAATTCATGAATACGAGATGTCATCTCGCCTTTTGTCTTATCATTTCCTTAATCTCAGCTTGAAGAAGGCAAATCTAATCTTGAAGCTTCAAAATCTCCTCATCCCCATGTTTCATCATCGTGGACACATCAATGATAACATCATCCCTCTCCTTCACATATCGCTCTAATCCAGTGACCTTATCCACAGCAACCACTTGCTCCGCTCCCAGCAACTCGGTCGCACGTCCAACACATAACAAACGTGAAGCCACAATCTACATAACAGAGCTAAACAATGACAAATACATATCGAAAATAAATTCATAAAGCAAAAATTACTAACCTGAATGAGCTTCACCATCCCCTGATGAAAGTGGAAACTGTCTCTCAACAAATTTCCTTCGGCAAGTTTACCGAATTTGTCGTCAAGTAAAAACCCACAATAGAGTGAGGTCGAATCCCACAGGGATTGATTGATCAAGCAACTTTAATTAGAAGAATGTTCTAGTTAAGCGAATTCAGAATTTGGGTTGAGAGTTGCAGAAAATAAAATTGGCGGGAATGTAAATAACAGAAAAAGTAAATGCTAGAATTAAAGAGCTGAAAGTAAATGACTGAAAGTAAATTGCAGAATTGTAAATGGAAATGGGGTGTTTGCTCATGAAAGTAAACGCAGAAATTAAAGAGAATGGGTGAGATCAGAATTGGGGAGTTCATTGGGTGCAGGAGATGTTGCGATTCTCCGGATCAAGTTCATTTTCATCTCTTCCTCAATCAATGCACTCATTGATCTCCTTGGCAATCTTAATTGATTGAATTACAATTTCTTGCAATTCAATCTCTCAAACCTTGATCAATAGCCAATTCCTTGGTCAATTGCTCATGAGAAGAGATGAAGAGTGGTCACTGATTACACCACATGCATTTCCCAAATCAAGTATTGAGAGGATTATAGTCACATATCCATCCAAACCCAATTTGGTCCAGCATGAGAAAGCATTTCTAGCTTGATCTCTTCCTTCCTCTTTCAAGACTCAGAAGAGATCCAAGTTTGGATAGCTTCTTTTCCAAGATAACTACCCAATGGGATGAAGATTGAAAGCTTTCAAGTAAAATCAAGAGAAAAGATAGAAGAAGAAGAATGAAAATTAGTATTGATCCATCAACTTACAACAGAGCTCCCTAACCCAATGAAAGGGGTTTAGTTGTTCATAGGTCTAGAAAATGAAAACAAAGATGGAGAATACATCATGGAACTAGAAGAGCAGAGTAAAATACAGAGAGTAGTGCTCTTTTCCAACTTTCCAACTCCCAAATAATTCAAAGCTACTCCTATATATACTACTCTTCTCAGCTTCTAGTTGGCTCTTCAAGTCTTGGGCCTTTGGATCTTGAGTTTGAAGCCGTTCTCTTCTTCATTTGGGCTTGGTTTTACTTGCAGAGAGAAAGTGTGAAGTGGACAGAGACTTTAGCTCAGGAAGTTAGGGGTGTTACTCGTTTTAATGAAAGTATGAGTTCAAGAACGTTAGTGACACTCAACATTGTCACTAACGTTCCAATGTACCCTTTTGCCTCACGTTAGAGTCCACGTTAACTAGGTTAACGTGGCTTCTAACGTGGCCATTCTTAGCCATCCCCAACATTAGTGACAATGTTGAGTGTCACTAACATTGGCTCATCTTTCACTCATCATCGTTAGCCATCCACGTTAACTAAGTTAACGTGGAAGTTAACGTGGCTTCTTGGGGTTTTGTGGTTGCTTCCAACATTAGTGACAATGTTGGGTGTCACTAACGTTGTCGACCACCCTTGCCTCTTATGTTAGCTCCCACGTTAACCAAGTTAACGTGGGAGTTAACGTGGTACATTGCACCTTAGGCCAACGTTAGTGACAATCTTGAGTGTCACTAACGTTGGCTTCCTTCCCCTTTTTAACGTTAGAGGCCACGTTAACTAAGTTAACATGGACTCTAACGTGGCAACTTATGATCATTGGCCAACGTTAGTAATAATGTTAAGTGTCATTAACGTTGGCTCAAAGTCCCTTCTTCACGTTAGAGTTCACGTTAACTTAGTTAACATGACTCTTAACGTGGGCAATGATGGCTTCGAGAGCGTTATTGGCAATCACTTTTCTCATTAACTTTGCAAGTTACCTCCCATTCCACTTTAGTGGTAACGTTAATTAGATTAACGTGACTGCTGAGTGGTTCTTCCTTGCTTCCCTTGGTCCTGAAATCAAGCAATAGAGTGCATCAAAGTTCTAGTCCAAGTCATGGGTAATGCAACATACAATTTATTATTAAAGTCATGCAAAATCCTCATGAAATCAAGTAAAATTCACAATGTATGCATGAATCAAGGTGTAAGTGAATATCTACCCAAAACTAGCTTATTTCCTAAGGAAATGCATGAAACTACCTTAAAAACAGTAAAGAAAAGGTCAGTGAAACTGGCCAAGATGCCCTGGCATCACAACACCAAACTTAAAGCTTGCTTGTCCCTAAGCAAGTACTAGAACAAGAGACTGATGAATGGAATGCCAAGAGAAATGAGTCATTCTTGTGGAAGTCATGTCACTGATTTTATGGTAGTTTCATGCATAGCAACTTAGGTTCATTCCATTACTGGCTTTCAGACCTTTATCATGTCCTAAAACACTGATTTTGCTTATATCCCATGAGACTTTTATTGATCCTTTTGTTGTCATTCCAGGGCTTATTTGTGTTCTTCAGGCTAAATGCTCTGTAAGGGGGCAACTCTTTAAGATAAGCTTTCAGCCAACACTCCCGAACCAGTTGGTTCAAGGTGCTAGGTGTTGAGACACCCCTAAGGACTTACTCCCTCAAGTCTCTCCCCCATACATACACACCACAGGCATCTGGTTCATTTATTTTCCTTCTTGAGACCTTGGTGTCCAGCACCTCTTTGGGTTATGATGAGCGGATAATTTGTACGCTTTTTGGCATTGTTTTTAGTATGTTTTTAGTATGTTCTAGTTAGTTTTTAGTATATTTTTTTTAGTTTTTAGTTAAAATTCACTTTTTTGGACTTTACTATGAGTTTGTGTGTTTCTCTGTGATTTCAGGTATTTTCTGGCTGAAATTGAGGGACTTGAGCAAAAATCTGATTCAGAGACTAAAAAGGACTGCAGATGCTGTTGGATTCTGACCTCCCTGCACTCGAAGTGGATTTTCTGGAGCTACAGAAGCCCAATTGGCGCGCTCTCAACGGCGTTGAAAAGTAGACATCCTGGGCTTTCCAGCAATATATAATAGTCCATACTTTGCCCAAGATTTGATGGCCCAAACCGGCGTTCCGAATCAGCTCAAGAATGCCCGGCGTTAAACGCCGGAACCGGCACAAGAATGGGAGTTAAACGCCCAAACTGGCGCAAAAGCTGGCGTTTAACTCCAAGAAGAGTCTCTACACGAAAATGCTTCAATGCTCAGCCCAAGCACACACCAAGTGGGCCCGGAAGTGGATTTTTCTGTCATTTACTCATTTCTGTAAACCTTAGGCTACTAGTTCTTTATAAATAAGACCTTTTGCTATTGTATTTTCATCTTTGGATCATTTTAGATCTTTTGATAATCAGGGTAGCTATCTTTATTCTTATGCTATCTTAGATCATTGCGAGGCTGGCCATTCGGCCATGCCTAGACCTTGTTCTTATGTATTTTCAACGGTGGAGTTTCTACACACCATAGATTAAGGTGTGGAGCTCTGCTGTACCTCGAGTATTAATGCAA
>NC_029780.3:46176002-46176324 GCF_000817695.3 Arachis duranensis
TCACTTGTTCTTCAACTTGATGAATGTGATGATCCGTGACACTCATCATCATTCTCACCTATGAACGTGTGCCTGACAATCACCTCCGTTCTACCTTAGATTGGGTGGATATCTCTTGGATTCTTTAACCGGAATCTTCGTGGTATAAGCTAGAATTGATCGCTACATTCAAGAGAATCCGGAAGGTCTAAACCTTGTCTACAGTATTCTGAGTAGGATTCAAGGATTGAATGACTATGACGAGCTTCAAACTCGTGATTGTAGGGCGTTAGTGACAGACGCAATAGAATCATTGGATTCTATTCCGACATGATCGAGAACC
>NC_029780.3:46176344-46176894 GCF_000817695.3 Arachis duranensis
TATTTTTATTAGTTTTTAGTTAAAATTCACTTTTCTGGACTTTACTATGAGTTTGTGTATTTTTCTGTGATTTTAGGTATTTTCTGGCTGAAATTGAGGGACCTGAGCAAAAATCTGATTCAGAGACTAAAAAGGACTGCAGATGCTGTTAGATTCTGACCTCCCTGCACTCGAAGCGGATTTTCTGGAGCTACAGAAGCCCAATTGGCGCGCTCTCAACGGCGTTGGAAAGTAGACATCCTGGGCTTTTCAGAAATATATGATAGTCCATACTTTGCCCAAGATTTGATGGCCCAAACCAGCATTCAAAGTCACCCTCAGAATTCCCAGCGTTAAACGCCGGAACTAGCACAAGAATGGGAGTTAAACGCCCAAACTGGCATAAAAGCTGGCGTTTAACTCCAAGAAGAGTCTCTACACGAAAATGCTTCAATGCTCAGCCCAAGCACACACCAAGTGGGCCCGGAAGTGGATTTTTGTGTCACTTACTCATCTCTGTACACCCTAGGCTACTAGTTCTCTATATATAGGACCTTTTACTATTGTATTT
>NC_029780.3:46178860-46179363 GCF_000817695.3 Arachis duranensis
TTCTCATTAGTGTCAGTAGTATACAAACTGCTAAGTTTGGTGTCTTGCATGCATTATTATTTGATTTTAGTTGCATTTTGATTATTCCTCACTATTAAAAATCCAAAAATATTTGTAATTTGTGTCTTTTCAAGTCAATAATATAGAGAATTGAAGATTCAGAACATACAGCAGAGGAATTATACAGAAAAAGCTGGGCGTTCAAAACGCCCAGTGAAGAAGGACACTAGCGTTTAAACGCCAGCCAGGGTGCCTGGTTGGGCGTTTAACGCCCAAAAGGGTAGAGTTTTGGGCGTTAAACGCCAGAATGTGCACCATTCTGGGCGTTTAACGCCAGGATGGCACAAGAGGGAAGATTTTATTTTCAATGCAAATTTTTTTTTCAAGTTTTCAAAATCTTTTCAAAATCAAATCTTTTTCAAAACATATCTTTTCAATCAAATCTTTTTCAAATTCAATTTCTTTCTATTTTCAAAGATACTTGCTATCAATTAATGATTTGA
>NC_029780.3:46181872-46182700 GCF_000817695.3 Arachis duranensis
GAATGAAAAACAGAAAGAAAAACAGCACACCCTGGAGGAGAGCGTGCTGGCGTTTAAACGCCAGTAAGGCTAGCTGTTGGGTGTTTAACGCCCAGTCTGGCACCATTCTGGGCGTTTAACGCCAGAAAGGGGCACCAGACTGGTGTTAAACGCCAGAAAAGGGCAAGCATTCGGCGTTAAATGCCAGAAATGGGCACCAGCCCGGCGTTTAACGCCAGAATTGGCTCAAAACGCTTTTTTGCTTGCCACTTGGTGCAGGGATGACTTTTCCTTGACACCTCAGGATCTGTGGACCCCACAGGATCCCCACCTACCCCATAACTCTCTTCTTTCTTCTTTTGCTCGAGGACGAGCAAACCTTTTAAGTTTGGTGTAGTAAAAGCATTGCTTTTCACCTCTTCCCCAAAAAAACCCTTCACCTATCAAATCCCATCTTTCTCTTCACCACTCACATCCGTCCTTCATAAAACCCCACCTACCTCACCCTTCAAATTCAAACCACTTTCCCTCCCAAACCCACCCATACATGACCGAACCATGAGCCCCCCCACTCCTATATAAACCCATCTTCACTCCTTCATTTTCACACAACTAAACCACCACTTCTCCCCCTTTTTGGCCGAACACAAAGCCATTCCCTTCTTCTTCATTTCTTCTTCTTCTCCTCTCTTCTTTCTTTTTTTGCTCGAGGATGAGCAAACCTTTTAAGTTTGGTGTGGTAAAAGCATTGCTTTTGTTTTTCCATAACCATTTATGGCATCCAAGGCCGGAGAAACCTCTAGAAAGAGGAAAGGGAAGGCAAAAGCTTCCACCTCCGAGTCATGGGAG
>NC_029780.3:46182789-46183166 GCF_000817695.3 Arachis duranensis
CACTTCTATGAAGTTGTGGCCTTGAAGAAGGTGATCCCCGAGGTTCCTTTTTCACTCAAAAAGAGTGAATATCCGGAGATCTAACATGAGATCCGAATAAGAGGTTGGGAAGTTCTTACCAACCCCATTCAACAAGTCAGAATCTTAATGGTTCAAGAGTTCTATGCCAATGCATGGATCACCAAGAACCATGACCAAAGTGTGAACCCGGATCCAAAGAATTATCTTACTATGGTTCGGGGGAAATACTTGGATTTTAGTCCGGAAAGGGTAAGGTTGGCATTCAACTTGCCCATGATGCAAGGAGATGAACAACCTTACACTAGAAGGGTCAACTTTGATCAAAGGTTGGACCAAGTCCTCACAGTCATATGTGA
>NC_029780.3:46186203-46186555 GCF_000817695.3 Arachis duranensis
TTGAACACCAAGTTTTTGGATTCATCACCGGGGATTATTTGTGTTGTGAAAAGTATTGATCACAATTTCGCATACCAGTATTCTGAGTAGGATTCAATGATTGAATGACTGTGACGAGCTTCAAACTCCTGAAGGCTGGGCGTTAGTGACAGACGCAAAAGAATCACTGGATTCTATTCCAACCTGATTGAGAACCGACAGATGATTAGCCATGCCGTGACAGGGTGCTTTGAACATTTTCACTGAGAGGATGGGAGGTAGCCACTGACAACGATGAAACCCTACATACAGCTTGCCATGAAAAGGAGTAAGAAGGATTGGATGAAGACAGTAGAAAAGCAGAGAGATGGAC
>NC_029780.3:46186863-46194148 GCF_000817695.3 Arachis duranensis
TTAAAACCATTGGTGCCTAGCCTTATTGCTTACTCTTTTTCTTTTTTTTTCACTTTAAGTGTTCTTTCCCTTGCTCTTATTAGGATCTTGTTGTTTACTTAGTCTCATGGGTATATTCAAAGTATAGTATTCAGGCCAGATAGTTGTCATTCCCACCTTATGGTTGAACCAACTTAGCTAACTTATGATCACACCAAAGACTCATGAATGCACTTCCATATTATGAACTCCACTCTGGTCTATTTAAAACACAATCATTCTCTTTTTCATTTGATTTAAAAGACAAGCATACAATAAGTAATGGTATGATGCAGTAACACATAAATCAGAAATCATAGACCTAAGCAATAAAACTTAAAATGCATAATTGAAAAGGTTCAAAATAACATGGAAGCATGTTCTATTTCATACAAGATCTTCCTTATTTAAAGCATAGAAAAAGATGGAGTAAAGAAGGAACTCCACCACCTTTTTCTCTTGTGGTTGCCCATGCTCTCCTTCTTGCTTGTCCTCTTGGTGTTTTTCTTGAGTGCTTGTGCTCCCACTTCCATTGCCTTTCCCAAGCAGTTTCTTCCAGAAGCCAGCATCTTCCATCTTCTTCTTTAGTGTGTCCTTCTGCTGTTTCACCTTCCTTTCTTCTTGTTCAACAAACTCTTTTTGGACCTCATCATATGTGGGAATGGCATAATATAGATGATGCATATTGCTGGACATGTAGCTCAACCTGGCCTGAGTGTTTACGTTGAACTCCTCCCTATGTAACTGCCTTCCTTCATTCAGCACATTGAACTCATTGAATGATTTCATTTGAGCTAGTTGCCGCTGGTTGAGTTCTTGAAGGCGTTTATCTTGACGCTCTTGCCTCTCAGTAACTTGGTGGATGGCTTGAGTGAGTTGGGAGTATTGCTCCTGTTGCTGGTCCAAGTGTTGTTTCTGCCACTCTTCTTGTTGTCTCATCCAGTTGGACTGGATGTGAAGTATTTGCTCTTGTCCCTCCATTTGTCTCATTCCCAAATCCTCAATGGCTCTTAGAAGGTGAGTCAAATTTAGGTTTGCTGGGTCATGATGCTCTTCTTGTTGATATTCTTCCTGATGATATTCCTCTTGATGAGTTTCTTCCTTGGCTTTTTGCTTTCCTATATGTGGCCTTCTTAGTTGCTGAGCCGGTGTGGTATAGACCAATCGCTCGAGTGTAACTGGCCTCCCTGGGTTAACCCAGTCTGGATTACTGTCCTCAAATACCACCCTTGCCTTGTTGCACAGGCAGAGAATGGTGCTGGGGTAACAAAGCCTGGCACCTGAATCAACCTTCTCAGCTGAATCTTGAATCCCCTCAGCGATGAGCTCATGCACATTGATTTCCCCACCCTGTACCAAGCAATGAACCATAGTAGCTCGATTGATGTTAACTTCTGAATTATTTGCAGCTGGTAAGATGGACCTCCTTACAAGTTCAAACCACCCCTTGGCTTCAGGGCTAAGGTCTCCCCTCTTGATGAACTTGGGCCTCCCATCTGCGTACCTCTCCCAGTCAGCTGCTATAACATAGATGTCTAGCACTATCTCTGAGAGCTCATCATTATCAGGGCTTCTACTTATCCTTGCCTGATAACTGGCCTCATCAAAATGAGGTGATTTTAGGTGAAGAGCTCTTGTTATGGCACTTGGGCTGAAGTCCACCTCCTTGCCTCTCACGTAGCTTTTGAAGGTTGGGGCCTTGGTTTTGTCTTCTCTAACTACATTTGCATAGAATTCTTTGATGAGGTTTCCATTGATCTTCCCCTCTGGACTTGTGAGCAATTGCCACCCCCTCTGTTCGATTTTCTCCCGAATCTGTGGTGATTCATTTGCATTGATTTGGAATATTAACTCTTGCAATATCTTTCTGGCCCTTATTCGCTCAAATTCACGCTCATGAAAGGCAGTTTTGAATCTCTTCTCATCGAAAGGAACACTCTCCATGGGTTCCTTCCTCTTTTGCCTCTTTGAGCATGATGATGCCATGAACTTGGGTTGCTGTTTTTGAGGGGGTTAGAGGATACGGATGGATGAAGAGTGGGTTGGCTAGGACAAAGTATGATGAAGGGTTTTAGCAAGCCAAAAGTGTGAAGTGTGAGAGTGGGGGTTTGAATGTGAGGAGTGAGCATGCACTAGGGTTCCCTTATATAGGGAGATCATGAGAGAACGGAAGGTGTGGATTGCAAGAATGGTTGCTTGATGGACGGTTGGGGTTGTGCATGAAGGAAGGACAAGGATCATCACTTAATGAGAGTGAATGGTTCGGTCTTCAAGGGTCTCCTTTCTTCAATGTTGCATGGCAACGCTTTCCAATGCATTCCCTTTTTAGGACCTATGTTTAGTTCTCTTCATGAAGTGGCCAAATCTCTTTAATTGTCCAATCAATCCTCATCAATGCTCCTTTTCTTTTCCCTATAAAGATAAAATAAGAAAAGTAAGAAAAGATATCAAAATGATAATATGAACTTTACGGCTAGAATTAAAAAAAAAATAAGAAAAGATTAGATTGTTTATTTATGAATTCCAACTAACTAACTAACTGTAGGTCCTTATATGCATATTGGTGGCACCATGGGATGACACCAAACTTAATTTGGAGCACTGTGATGAAAAGTTTTGTTCAAAGCTCCAAGACTAGCATGCACCTTGGTTTGCTTTGAACACCAAACTTGTTCCTCACTGTATACTGCACAATAAGGATTTCACCAAGTGTTTGTCAAGTTTGGGTTGGACTTCATAAACATTGACTTATTTACTTTTCTAAAAGCATATAAAACATGGGTTGCCTCCCATGAAGCGCTTCTTTAGCGTCACTAGCTTAACGTTTCTCCCTCATTATGGTGGTTGGTAATGCTTGAAGTCTTCCCCTCTTGCTGTGGACTTGTATCCATTGGTTGTATCAATGATCTCGACATGTTCCAGGGAGAGAACTCTGTTGATAGTGAAGACTTTAGGTAACTGAGATGGTACCGTGGGGAGATTAGGGGGAATATCTAGGAAGTAAGCTGAGATCACTCTATCCCTTGGAGAGAAGCCTTCCGTAGGAATCTTTTTGTTCCTCCACTTCCTTGGTACCTTCTTCCTTGTGTCTTTTGACATTGCCTTGCTCTTGATGACTCCTTCCTCTAAGGTGGTTTTGTTGCTTCCTTCACATATCTCTGGTGGTTTAGGTTTCTCCAGTTTTCCTTGAGCTGTGACAACTGCCTGTTTCCTTGTTCCTCATGCATAAGTTTCCCTAGATGGGTTGGGTGTGCTTCAATGCTTGCTTCCTCCTTCAACATCTCATTGTGATCTTTGCTTGGTTCCTTGTGCTCTTGGTCTGCTTCTTGTGAGAGTTTGAAGACATTAAAGCTAAGTCGTTCATCATGGATCCTCAACATTAGCTCCCCTTGCTCCACATCTATGAGTGCTCTGGCTGTAGCTAGGAATGGTCTTCCCAATATGATTGGGTGAGTGTGACTCTCTTCCATGTCCAGAATGACAAAGTCTGTTGGGAGAAAGTATTTCCTAACTTTTAGCAACACATTCTCCACCACTCCTATTGCTTGCTTTTGAGTCTTGTCAGCCAGTCTGATGACCACATCTGTGGGCATTATCTCATTGATCTGCAGCCTCTTTACCAAGGATAATGGTAGTAAGTTGATGCTTGCCCCCACAGAGTGCTCTATCGAACATTGTTTCTCCTATGGCACAGGGGACGTGAAAGCTCCCTGGGTCTTTTCTTTTTGCAGGCAACTCAGGTTGAATGAGGGCACTACATTCCTTGTTCAACACTATAGTCTGGCCTCCTTTGAGTGAGCTTTTCCTGCGAAGAAGTTCCTTCATATACTTGATGAATGCAGGCATTTATTGGATGGCCTTGATGAATGGTATGTTCACATGCAGAGATGCAAACAAATCTAGGAACCTTGAGTACATTCTCTTCCCCACAGCACCATTGAGCAGTTGGGGAAATGGTGCATAGAGCTTAAGCAACTCTTGTTGTGAGATTTCTGGTTCTGGATGATCTCTATCTTCCTCCTCTGTTGAGTTGTCTTCAGGCTGTTTGTAGATTTTGCCTTGCTTCTCTTCAGCCTCTTGATCACTTGTAGTGACCATTTTGTAATCTTCCCATCTTACTTTCTTTGCTTCTCCTCTTGTGTTTTTCTCTGTGTCACTTGGGAAGCTATCAGTAGGCTTGGGAATCTTCTGAGCTAAGTATCCCACTTGGAATTCCAGCTTCTTGATGGTCTCTCCCTGGTTCTTCGTATTGGCTCGCACCTCCTCTTTGAACACCTTGTTTTCTTGAATCTCTTGGCATATTCCTTCAAGTAAGGTTTCAAACTTAGAGAGTCTGTCATCAATTGATGGTAGATTGGGATTAGAGGTGGAAGGATGAGAGGTGTTGTTGTGGTTTTGATAATGGTGTGGAGAAGTGTTATTGTGGGGGTGTTGATATGTCCTCTGTGTGAATTGTTGATGAGCTGCATTGTTGTTGGAGTTGTAACGTCTCTAGTCTTGGCTTTGATCTTGCTGATTCCCCCACCCAAAGTTTGGGTGGTTCCTCCATCCAGGGTTGTATGTCTTGGAGTATGGATCATGGTTCTGTCTAGGTGAATTCCCAATGTAGTTGGCTTGCTCAAGATTACCCTCTGCCTCTTCATCAACTCCTTCTTGGGTTGTTGAGGAGGTGGTGATTGCTGCCACTTGGTTCCTCTCCATCTTCTTGGTGAGGTCAGCTAGCTGCTTGGTAATGAGCTTGTTCTGAGCCAGCAGAGCATCTACATTATTTAGCTCTATTACTCCTCTA
Organism: Arachis duranensis; assembly: GCF_000817695.3. NCBI lineage: Eukaryota > Viridiplantae > Streptophyta > Magnoliopsida > Fabales > Fabaceae > Arachis > Arachis duranensis. Next base: position 46,191,671 of record NC_029780.3, read on the forward strand.
GTGTTCCCTCTTTCGGAAGCATAGAAGTAGTCATTCTCAGCTACAGTCTCTATTACATCTATGGCTTCTTCAATGGTCTTCTTCTTATTCAATGATCCTCCAGAGGAATGGTCTACTGCCTTCTTTGATTCATATGACAAGCCTTCATAGAAGATGTGCAACTGCACCCATTCATTGAACATATTTGGTGGACACCTCCTTGTTAGGCCTTTGAACCTTTCCCAAGCTTCATAAAGTGTCTCCCCATCTTGCTGTTTGAACGTCTATACTTCAGTTCTCAGCCTATTGATCCTTTGAGGGGGTAAAACCTTGCCAAAAACTTATTCACTACCTCCGCCCAATTTGTCAGGCTTTCTTTTGGGAAGGATTCTAGCCATTTGGATGCCTTGTCCCTGAGTGAAAAAGGGAACAAGAGCAGCCTATAGACATCTGGGTGGACTCCATTGGACTTCACTGTGTCACAGATCCTCAAGAAGGTGGTCAAGTGTTGATTCGGGTCTTCTTGAGCACCTCCTCCAAATGAGTAATTATTTTGCACAAGAGTGATGAGCTGAGGTTTTAGCTCGAAATTGTTGGCATGTATGGTGGGCTTCTGAATGCTACTTCCACAGTTGCCTGGTTTTGGATTAATGTAAGAGCTTAACACTCTTCTATCCTCCCCAGTTTGATTTGCTCTACCTCCTCCCCCATGGTTATTAGCCTCTTCTTCATGTTGGTTTTCCATGTTGCCTTCCATGTTTAGTTCAAAGTGTTCCTCCTCCTCTTCAGCACCGATTGCACGCTTTCCTCTTGCTTCCCTCCTTAATCTAAGGAGGGTCCTCTCTGGTTCAGAATCGAAGGAAGTTGAAGCCCCGCTTCTTCTCCTTGTCATACAACCAACAAGTACAAGCAAGTAATAATATGTGCAGATAGTATTGCTGTCAGAATTACTGTTAGTTGTGAGTGATGCAATATATCAAATAGTTAGTGGGTTAGCAAACTGAATGGTAAATAACAAAGAACACGAAAGAGTAGAAGGGGAAGGGGCGAGGTTAACTAAGACAGAAAATTAAATCAACAAAACAAAAATGCTCAATCTAGTGATCTCCTAATTTAATCATCGTTGATGCACAATCAATCCCCGGCAACGGCACCATAAACTTGATGAAGGTGGAAACTGTCTCTCAACAAATTTCCTTCGGCAAGTGTACCGAATTTGTCGTCAAGTAAAAACCCACAATAGAGTGAGGTCGAATCCCACAGGGATTGATTGATCAAGCAACTTTAATTAGAAGAATGTTCTAGTTGAGCGAATTCAGAATTTGGGTTGAGAGTTGCAGAAAATAAAATTGGCAGGAATGTAAATAACAGAAAAAGTAAATGCTAGAATTAAAGAGCTGAAAGTAAATGACTAAAAGTAAATTGCAGAATTGTAAATGGCAATGGGGTGTTTGCTCATGAAAGTAAACGCAGAAATTAAAGAGAATGGGTGAGATCAGAATTGGGGAGTTCATTAGGTGCAGGAGATGTTGCAATTCTCCGGATCAAGTTCATTTTCATCTCTTCCTCAATCAATGCACTCATTGATCTCCTTGGCAATCTTAATTGATTGAATTACAATTTCTTGCAATTCAATCTCTCAAATGTTGATCAATAGCCAATTCCTTGGTCAATTGCTCATGAGAAGAGATGAAGTGTGGTCACTGATTATACCACATGCATTTCTCAAATCAAGTATTGAGAGGATTATAGTCACATATCCATCCAAACCCAATTTGGTCCAGCATGAGAAAGCATTTCTAGCTTGATCTCTTCCTTCCTCTTTCAAGGCTCAGAAGAGATCCAAGTTTGGATAGATTCTTTTCCAAGATAACTACCCAATGGGATGAAGAACGAAAGCTTTCAAGTAAAATCAAGAGAAAAGATAGAAGAAGAATAATGAAAATTAGTATTGATCCATCAACTTACAACAGAGCTCCCTAACCCAATGAAAGGGGTTTAGTTGTTCATAGGTCTAGAAAATGAAAACAAAGATGGAGAATACATCATGGAACTAGAAGAGCAGAGTAAAATACAGAGAGTAGTGCTCTTTTCCAACTTTCCGACTCCCAAATAATTCAAAGCTACTCCTATATATACTACTCTTCTCAGCTTCTAGTTGGCTCTTCAAGTCTTGGGCCTTTGGATCTTGAGTTTGAAGCCGTTCTCTTCTTCATTTGGGCTTGGTTTTACTTGCAGAGAGAAAGTGTGAAGTGGGAAGAGACTTTAGCTCAGGACATTAGGGGTGTTACTCATTTTAATGAAAGTATGAGTTCGAGAACGTTAGTGACACTCAACATTGTCACTAAAGTTCCAATGTACCCCTTTGCCTCACGTTAGAGTCCACGTTAACTAGGTTAACGTGGCTTCTAACGTGGCCTTGCCAACCTTCGAGAACGTTAGTGACACTTAACATTGTCACTAACGTTCCAATGTGCCCCTATGTCTCACGTTAGAGTC
>NC_029780.3:46194284-46196137 GCF_000817695.3 Arachis duranensis
TTAGAGTTCACGTTAACTTAGTTAACGTGACTCTTAACGTGGGCAATGATGGCTTCGAGAGCGTTATTGGCAATCACTTTTCTCATTAACTTTGCAAGTTACCTCCCATTCCACGTTAGTGGTAATGTTAATTAGATTAACGTGACTGCTAAGTGGTTCTTCCTTGCTTCCCTTGGTCCTGAAATCAAGCAATAGAGTGCATCAAAGTTCTAGTCCAAGTCATGGGTAATGCAACATACAGTTTATTATTAAACTCATGCAAAATCCTCATGAAATCATGTAAAATTCACAATGTATGCTTGAATCAAGGTGTAAGTGAATATCTACCCAAAACTAGCTTATTTCCTAAGGAAATGCATGAAACGACCTTAAAAACAGTAAAGAAAAGGTCAGTGAAACTGGCAAAGATGCCCTGGCATCATCCCCTCCACATCAGTTTGACGAGTCAGCTGCATATCCCTAGGATAATGGGAAACTTTGTCAGCAAGCTCCCCAATGGGAATTGGTCGCTCCAGAGAGACTGTGGGTTCACCCCTTCGATAAAACCATGAAGTTTCCTTGTCTCTCGAATACCGATCTATCACCAACTGTCGCACCTTTATCTTCCTCAGATATGACCTCCATGGATTTATCCAATTCTTCTCTCTTCCTCTTTAAAGAAACAGAAGGTTGAGCGGCAGAATGAGTGGCATCCCTACTAGCCACCTTCACCAACCCAGAACTACTACCACCATTTTCCTTTTTACGATGCAAAAAAGATTGGAGCCGAGAAGTATTCAGATGAGACACTCATCCACCTGCAAACAAAAGAAATAATACATCAAGAACCAGAAATCATCAAAATTAAAAACACAGGTTTATATTAGAAAATTCAAAAATAGATCAGGAATTGACAAACATTCACCAGCAGCAAAATTTTCTATTAGAAAATCTGAAAACAGATCTTCCTCCGTACTCTTCTCCGCAGCCTCAAGAATCTGTATTGGCTCCGAACACCAATACAAAGGGTACTTTTCTATCAGCTCACTATCTAAATAAAATGGATACTCGGTCTCTAAGGATCGAACCTTTACAAACATGGATTCAAAGTTTTTTAAGGAGGATTTATACAGAAGAAAAATAGAATGTCCAGGAAAACTACTAAGAAAAATCCAAAGACCCTTCCGCACCCCCTTCGATTGAACTAAAGAGAAGAAAACATTCAAAGAAGTAGAAAATTCCAAAACATCTGGTGCACGAAATTGTGATCATCAATGGCGCCATCAACATGGTACGCACAATTGCAATCTCAACTCTTTATCACAACTTCGCACTACTAAGCAGCAAGTGTACTGGGTCGTCTAAGTAATAAACCTTACGCGAGTAAGGGTCGATCCCACAGAGATTGTTGGTATGAAGCAAGCTATGGTCAGCTTGTAAATCTTAGTCAGGCAAACTCAAATGGTTATGAATGATGAATAAAACATAAAGATAAAGATAGAGATACTTATGTAATTCATTGGTGGGAATTTCAGATAAGCGTATGAAGATGCTTGGTCCCTTCCGTCTCTCTGCTTTCCTACTGTCTTCATCCAATCCTTCTTACTCCTTTCCATGGCAAGCTGTATGCAAGGGTTTCACCGTTGTCAGTGGCTACCTCCCATCCTCTCAGTGAAAATGTTCTACGCACTCTATCACGGCACGGCTAATCATCTATCGGTTCTCAATCAGTTTGGAATAGAATCCATTGATTCTTTTGCGTCTGTCACTAACGCCCAGCCTTCAGGAGTTTGAAGCTCGTCACAGTCATTCAATCATTGAATCCTACTCAGAATACCACAGACAAGGTTTAGACCTTCCGGATTCTCTTGAAT
>NC_029780.3:46196509-46218052 GCF_000817695.3 Arachis duranensis
CTTGTGCCAGTTCCGGCGTTTAACGCTGGAAATTCTGAGGGTGACTTTGAACGCCGGTTTGGGCCATCAAATCTTGGGCAAAGTATGGACTATCATATATTGCTGGAAAGCCCAGGATGTGTACTTTCCAACGCCGTTGAGAGCGCGCCAATTGGGCTTCTGTAGCTCCATAAAATCCACTTCGAGTGCAGGGAGGTCAGAATCCAATAGCATCTGCAGTCCTTTTTAGTCTCTGAATCAGATTTTTGCTCAGGTCCCTCAATTTCAGCCAGAAAATACCTGAAATCACAGAAAAACACACAAACTCATAGTAAAGTCCAGAAAAGTGAATTTTAACTAAAAACTAATAAAAATATACTAAAAACTAACTAGATCATACTAAAAACAATGCCAAAAAGCGTACAAATTATCCGCTCATCAACATCCATTAGACATTCAAATGCCCACAGAAACGCCTAGGAATTAGGGTGTAACTGCGAGGGAGCACAGTTAAGTTGAGTCAAGACCTTACACTCGAAATCCAAAGAAGAGAATTTCACGTTCAACTCAGTAAAACAAGGAGTATACATGTAAAAATACTCCCAATCCTCTCTCCTTTCATAGACTCTCTCCTCACTAGTACATGGGAAAAGTTCAACACGAACCCCCAACCCCTTCTTCACAAGCTTCAGAGCTTCCAGCTTACAAAGCGACTAGGTATCACAGTAAGACGACGCGCAAGTCTTTACATCCACATGCACCCAATGGTGCGTATTTTCCTTGTTTACTGCAACTACGTACTTTCACTTTCTCCTTCTTCTTTTCTTTCTCTCTAACCATTTTTTTGAAGAAAAGCGAGACACATACAGGGACAGGAAGATGAGGAGACTAACCTTTCGAAGACATGTCGTTTTTCCAACTTAAGCAAAACTGACTTGAGTCATGTGTTGTGTTTCTTTCAAAGGAGGAAACGGTAATAAAGTATAATTACAACCCACGAATTTAGAGAGAAGGTAAAATTAAAACTGTTCACATGCCTAAACACAAACGGTCCACTTTTTACTTGGGAAAACAAAATTGATTGCAGCCCAAAACCACAGGAACGTACGTTAAGCTTGGGGGATAATTAAGATATTTGTTCCAAAAAATGAGGCATAACCACACAAGGTAAGCTCAACTTGCTAAATTACATTTTTCAAGTCAAGCATGGGGGCTATGTGTTGTACCCCTTATATATCGGAGGAACCGAGTTATACCTCGACACGTTTACCCACATTCAAAATTAACAACTCTATCCTAACAAATCTCTCCCCCAAAATCTCACCTTAAAGTCAGTCACAAAGATCTCAGCTTAAACCGATGACATTCAATCTCAACCAAACTATAAATCAAGATGAAGGCCGATGATAAGGGCCAGGAGCATTCAACACCACCTCACTGATTATACACTCATTTTCTTAAGTGATTCTTTGCTGACTTGAGCGTCGGAGTCCTTTTTGCAGGTACCATGCCTGGGTCCGAGTTCACAAGGATACTCCAATTTTGGGTCGAGCTATCAGACGCCTTTGAGTAGAAAAAGACCGACGTATAGTTCAAAAAGAGTATCCTTCCCAGAACAAATAGAATATTATGATATAATATATAAAAAAAGATTATGTCTCCTAAAAAAAATTCTTATGTAACAAAATAAAAAATGTAAAATTTCTAAACATAATTGTGAATCTATCTTAATTTTTCTTTTTTGATATATTATTATAAGAGTAAAGTATCGTTTTTGTTTAATTCCTAAAGTTATTTTTAATATTTAAATAATCATATTTAAACTTTTAATATTTTAAAAATATCTCAATATTATTCTGTCGTTAGTGATCTATTAATAGAATTGACGATAGAATAATATTAAGATGATTTTAAAACGTTAAGAACTTAAATAAGATGAAAATATTGGGAACAAAAATGATACATTACTATTAAAAAAATTATCAAATTAAATAAAATAAAAATAAATTTTAACAGAATAAATTATATTACAAATTCAAGATTTTTACTCATACTTATAGAATGATAAGTAGATAATCTTTAAAAAAAAGAATATAAAACATATACAATAAAATATAAATTATATTTTTGAATAAATAACTAATTATTTATGATCATAAAAATTTTGAACGTAGATAAGACTGACCACAAAAAATTAAACTTATGTTATATCTATAAAAAATTAATATTATTTGACAAAATATCCAATCCTTATATTTTGAGTTAACTTTGTTAGAAAAGCATATTAATATAATGAAACTTAGTCCTCCTGATGAGTAGCACTAAATTTATACAGGGTAAAAAGATACAGATGCGTTTGCTTAAATCCTTAAACAAGAACAGATTTGTCCAACTCAGTTAGTTCAATATAATTATGAAATAAAAACAAGCAACAATTAAATTTTCATTTACTTGTCATCTTTCAGCTTATAATATTCAGATCATCCTTAATACACGTCCGTTCATTTCACAAGAGACTATCATTGAGCAAAGAAAAATAATTACAGAAACAAGTCAAACAACCACTAGATATTTTGTTTTCTAACAATATACTATGCATGTTAATTCCCACCCATTTACCAAGACAATAATAACGACCAAAAAATAAAATAAAAATAAAATACCAACAACAAAAAAAAGAGTTGGTAAATATTATAAATACAATCTATAAATGAAAATAGCATCACTAACCATTGTCATGAGTAGACACATTTAGTGATATTAATGGAATAGGATGGGGCGGGAGATGTCTTCCTACGATCCAGTTTCGTCTCTAAATTTATTTTCTATTTCTGTTTTTATTTTTCACCATGGGAGAATATTATTCTCCATCCTCATTTTTTATAGGGTTCTATTCTTTGCAGAGACCCCATTTTTTATCTCTCTAATAGTTTTGACTAATTATTAATTTTCATAGGAATAGAATTGAAAGTATCCATTATATACAAAAACAGTAAGATTTTATACAAAAAAAATTTAAACAATAAAATTGTGACTTTCAAAATGACGTAGTAGGAGACGCCATGGCAAGCCAGAGCACAGAGTAGTGGACGAGGTGGAGGAAGTGGCAGCAGAGAGGAGAATGGACACGACGACAGAGTTGTGGAAAGGAATGCCACGAATATAGAAAACGACACAGTGATGGTGACAGAACAGTAAGGGGTGACATTGCGGTGAGACGGGTGAGTGGCGAGGGAGACAGAGAGGTTAGATAGAGTATGGATGACGTTAGAGATCTATGAACTAAAGAAGGGTTATACAAATGAGGATCACGAATTTTAAGAGTCTCTATATATGACATATGAAATGACTAAAAAATATAGATAGAAAATAAACTATTAAGAACAATTAATTAAATGTAAAATTTTAAGGATTATCAGGGACGGGATCTCCGCTCGGTCTCCGTATTTGTCTCGAAAAAATTTTATCCTTCATCTCTATTCCTGTAGACAAAAATTCTCCCAATCAAATCTCTATTTAAAGTATTTCCCACAAGAATTTCGTGCCTCAAAAAATTTTACCATCGTTAAATACATTGATAATAATATAGACGAAGCCAACAAAGAATTTATGCAAAATGATTCCTTTCTGCCAAAAAAAAAAAAAAGCAATAATGGAAGAAGATCTTGTGGGAAACTTGCGTGTAAGAGACTAATATGACTTCAATAGCAATATACACTCACAAGAAAAAAAATACAATGTTAAAGAGACTAAAATATTTAGGTAACGTTTATTTTGAGGTATTGAGATAGAGATTGAGAAATTGAGATTTAGTATCATGTTTGTTGATTCAGAGATTGGTACTAAAATTTCTGTTTCTGTCTCTAAAATTTTTTTATTTCAGTACCTCTAAAATGTAGGGACACAGAAGACTAAATTTTTTAGAGATGAAAACTAAAACTTTAATAATATTTTATACCTAAAATATTCTCATTTCAATTAATTATTTTTAATTTTACTCTTTGTGCAAATTAAATTAGAGTTTCATTTTTGTTTTAATTTTTGTCTTCCATTTTGTATCAAACAGAATACTGAAATTTATTTCAATCTCTGTCTCTTAGTCTCTGTCTCTCAATCTCAATTTTTTTGTCTATATCTCTCCACCAAACGCTACCTTAGATACCAATTTAATTAAAAGAAAATTCGATCGGGAATGCTAGGTAAACAATGACCATATGAATAACCACCAATCAAATAAAAATACATTACATCCTAATTTAATGCTATTAATTAAATTTAAAATTAATTTACTCTTTTAATCCTATTAATTCACATTATTCACACATTGTTTAAGAGTGTTATTGTTTACCGATACTTTTTCAATTCCGAAATTGATTTTATGAGCTCTGCAACTTTGCGTGTTACTTCTTGCTTTCCCCTACCTCTTTTCGGGATTGGTTTTCTGTTTTTAAGGGAGAAAACGATCCTTTCTCTCTGCTCTGTTTCTTTTCTTTTCTTTTCTTTTCTTTTCTTTTCTTTCTATATCATGATCCTGTAGTTTCCGCAACTTGCTCCAACACCCTCAATTTGTTTTTCTAGATTCCCTCTGTCTACTCTTCTTGTTCATCTCATCATGGAGGATGCTACTGCTGCTGCTACTACTCCCACTGCTAATGGTATACATAATTTTTATGTTTTCTCTTTTATGGTTGTTGATGATGTCATTGCAAACATTGATGATCCTGTTCAATTAATTGTTAACTTCAAGACAATTGTGTTTGTGTGAATTGGACTCTCTTATTAATACTGTATCTTAGTTGCTTTATCAATGGAGGTAAAAACAGATCTTTCTTTTATAGTTTTATTATTGTTATGGATGAAGACAAAATTGAGTTGAAGTGAGAATCTCAATTTAAGCTTCTTCAAGGGAGATCAGAGCAAAATTTGCTCTTTAAAGTGTGTTCATTTTTCATGAATCAAGGGATTGTTGTTTCTTTTCCTCATCATCCCTTTTGCACTTGTAATTATTCATGATCCGCATTCAATTCCATTGAAATTTCTTTTAACATAACATTTATACTTTTGCTGGCTTTACTCCCGTAGCTGGAAGAATTTCATTGTTTGTTAATCTCTTTATCTGAATTTTGTTATAGTGTTGGAAGCTAAAGATGGAACTATTTCCGTCGCTTCAGCATTCCCCGGTCATCAAGAAGGTATCAGTACTTTTCTGCACATTCTCTTCTGAACTCATAAGAAATACTATATGGTGGTGCTTCAATTAATAAAACTCAGAAATTATGAATTTATAGAAGACAGGAAAGCTTAGTTACATGGAAAATCATGAGTTGAGCATACCAAGTTGACTTCCTATCATATGAATCGCTTATTATGGGATCATAAGCTTGGAAATATGATTTGGGGGGTTTGATGCAGTGATGCACCCCTTGATAATGGTTTGATTTATGATTTAACAAAAATGATATCTCCTAATTCACAAGGAACTGAAAATAGTTGCATACAACTAGACATGTTCTTCACTAAGGATGGGATCCTTTCCATTTGAAAATACATTTTGACATAATTGAGAGGATTCATTCCCTATTCGCTACGGATTACCTTAATTGGTGTTGTTTCCTCTTGTTGCACCAGCTGTACAGGATAGAGACCACAAGTTCCTCTCAAAAGCTGTTGAAGAAGCATACAAAGGGGTTGAATGTGGTGATGGAGGACCATTTGGTGCTGTTGTTGTACAAAATGATGATGTAGTTGTAAGCTGCCATAACATGGTTCTAAGGAACACTGATCCCACAGCTCATGCCGAAGTTACGGCTATCAGAGAGGTTAAATTAATAGTTAATTCTTCCAGTACCAATTTTCTTCTTGACGTCTGGAATCTGAGGTCTATATCATTTCTTGTTGAGGGTTATATTATACTATAGAAATCTTTCTGGAACATCTAAATCATTGTACTCTGGATTTTTTTTACCAGTTTTTCTTGATTTCTTTGTCTCTTGCTACATTCTAATCAAACATATATGAAACCTGGATGTGTATTAGAAAGGCATGTTAAGCAGATTTCTTGATTTCTTTGTGGCTGCTGTCATATTTTATTTGCTGTCTCAGATCTCAAACTTAAGAGAATTTTAATAAAAGGCTAAAAGCACCACTCAAAGATAAATAGAGGAGACTGGATGCGAGTATTTTTGCAGAAATTTCATTAGTTTGATCAAAATTTGCAGCAATCATTTGACTCTCTTTATGCTGATGCTGCTATCTCCTATGTATGTTGAGCACCTTTATGTTAGCCTAATATATTAACATTTTGTAATGATTTTTTTCACATACTTTATTTATTGAGGATGTATCATTTGGACCTTAATTTGTTATTGTACATCATCTGTAGGCATGTCAAAAGCTAAATCAAATTGATCTTGCTGACTGTGAAATCTATGCTTCATGTGAGCCTTGTCCAATGTGCTTTGGAGCAATTCATCTTTCAAGAATTAAGGTTGTGAACCTTCCTCTCCCCTCATTTTCTCCTCACACCAACTATTTCTCTATTCCTTTTTTAATGATATCTCTCTTATCTTTGTCATGTTGGCTTCTAAGCAGAGATTGGTTTATGGAGCAAAAGCAGAGGCTGCGATAGCAATTGGTTTCGATGATTTCATTGCTGATGCGCTGAGAGGCACTGGTTTTTATCAGAAGGCTCAATTGGAAATTAAGAAGGCGGATGGTACCGGCGCTGTAATTGCAGAACAAGTGTTTGAGAAGACAAAGGAAAAGTTTTCTATGTATTGATTATTAATTTAATCTTCTCACCATTGAGCAAAACAATTGTCCAGAAATTATTTCTTTTGAAAACAGCTTCCATGAATTGAAGCAATATAAAAATTACACTCTCATTATGTGTTATGTTCTTCATGTTATCTGCTTAATGCATTATATTATTGCTGATATGTTTAGTTTATGACTTGAGAGTTGATTAGTGAGAGCAAACTCAAACCATGAAATTTCTTACTAACTTGAATATCCAAATGACTATTACTAAATAAAGGAAGAATTGAGATTATCTACTTTTTATTTAATTAGAATAAATTACCATTTCTAACCATGAAAGATTTAACCATTGACAACTCTAATCATAAAATATATAACTTAATTTGATATCCATCAAAGATTGGATTAGTTTGATAAAACAACTCAAAAATAGACAGTATTTTGGGTAGTTTTGTCGAACTAGAACAATTTCTGATGTTAGATAACTAAAGATATTTGATAACTAAACAAATGCATGTTACTGTGATGGTCATTGGTGGAGAGTAGTAGGCAGGAGATGGAAAAGTGAGAGAAGAGAGAGGCATCAATTTCAGAATTTTCGTTGTCTTGTGGGGCTGGTGAGCCAAGCCAGTCATGCACCCCTTTCCTTATCTTCTAGTTTTATGCATGGAAAACGTGTATTCTTTGTTTTGTTTGTTTCTTTCTTTCTCTTGCCTGTTCCTAAACCTTCCCCAACTTGCTTCCAACTACTGTTTTCTAGATAACCTAATCGTTGCTTCTCTTTTCATCTCATCATGGAGGACAACGCTGCTGATGCTGCCGCCGTCCCTCGTACTGTGAATGGTATAGTCCTTCATAATTCATGGTTTCGCAAAGGTTAAATGAACATAATGATGTTCGCTATATTAGGGATTTCTCTTTATAACGTGTGTTTCAAGCATCAAGAGCTTGTACCTTGATTTGCTAGCATATCAGCATGCCGAAGGAGAATATCTATATTGCTAACATCAATCACAAACGCAATTTAAAACCATAAATTCATTTTCTCTTACATTGTTGTTCTTTTCTCTTTTTACATCAGCTTTACAGGATAGAGATAACAAGTTCCTGACGAAAGCTATCGAAGAAGCATATAAAGCTGTTGAATGTGGCGATGGACGACCATTTGGTGCTGTTGTTGTTAGAAATGGTGTAGTAGTTGTGAGCTGTCATAACATGGTGTTAAGGAAGAGTGATCCCACTGCTCATGCTGAAATTAATGCTATCAGAGAGGTTAAATTCATAGTTAGTTCTTCTGTTAAAATGTGAGGACTATAACAAGCCATAAAGCTATATTGAGGAAATGTTTTGTGAACTCGGTTTTGTTTAGTATATTGAGCCGACACGCTTGTGATGTGGTAGAAATACCACGACTAGCGTTATATCTAATCAAACATCTATGACATCTTCATGTATATAAAAAAATGGCATGTCAAGAAGATTTTAATTGCTGTTTTTTCTTCGTTATTATCTTCTATATAAGTAAACAAATATTCTGAGTTTCTAGTATTGTTGTTTTGGCTCTCATCTTTCATTTGCTGGATCTGAGTGTGAGTTGCAGAAGTTTCATATGAATTTTGCATAATTCATTTGATTCTCTTATTGCTTCTATATATTGCTTAGCTTATATGTGAGAATAGTGTTAAGTTGACCTAATATATTTACAATTTTTTTTCAATTTTCATTTTTTGTATTCACTTTTTCATTTAACTTCTTGGGTGTATCATTTGGGAACTCATTTTGTTGTCGTAAATTATCTGTAGGCATGTAAAAAGCTAAATCAAATTTATCTTGCAGACTGTGAAATCTATGCTTCTTGTGAACCTTGTCCAATGTGCCTGGGTGCAATTAAGCTTTCAAAAAATAAGGTGGACTTTCCCCTCCCTTGTTTCGTATTGTATCTCATTTTATATTGGATTAACATATCTTTGTCATGTTGGTTTCTTAGCAGAGATTGGTTTATGGAGCAAAAGCAGAGGCAGCAGTTGCAATCGGATTCGATCCTTCCATTGCCAATGCGCCTAACCAGAAGTCCGAATTGGAGATTAAGAAGGCAGATAATGGCAGAACAAGTATTTGAGCAGACAAAAGGAAAGTTCCTTATGCCCTGATTGATTACTTTAATCTTCTCAAAAGTGAATGCAAAGAATTGTTCTGTAGATAATGTTTCTTTCTGAAACTTTTCTTTATGAATTGAAGCAATATAATAAAATTTTCATTCTCATTGTGTGCATTGCAAATATATTTAGTTTACGAGTTACTTTTGAGAATTGCTTTGGGGGGAAAGCAACCATGCCAGAGAAAAAAATATTATCAGATCAAAATGGAGTGAAAATTTTCATGAATAAATTTGTTGTATAAATTTACAAAGAATATATGTAAATTTCTCCCATCCCATTTTTAGTATACACTAATTGAAGCTACAAATGTGAAATTTATTATGAAGTATCAAGCTTCTATTTTCATAAAATTGGATTTTATATTTACTTCAAAATATGACAGAATTGCTAGAAAGAAAAGTATATGGAACCAAGAGGTTACCAGCAAAAAATTAAACAAAACCACATTAATTTATATTAATTATTAATTTTAAATTTTTTAAATTCAAAATTTAAAAAATTTAAAATTGATTAAGTAAACCTAATTAAAACCTATAAAAACCTCCCTCTTCTCTCTCACATTAACCTACTCACCTCCAACAATCACACACACAGACCTCTCTCTCTCACCAATGCTGCTGGAAGCGCCGGCGACTTCCATGCTCTCCGCGACGCCCTCAACAAGTGCATCCAAGACAACTGCTTCAACACGAAGTCCACCTTCACTTCGTCACCGACGAAACCATCTCCTCTTCCCTCCTCAACCACCTCCTTCAAACCCTATCCACCCTCAACCGCGGCGTCACTCGCAAGAACGCGTTTGATTCCCTCATCACGCGCCTCTACGGTGCCGTTTGATTTCCAGCTTGGGATCTCGGTGGGGCTTTCCACTGTCGCCTCGCTTGGGAACCCATTTGATGGTGATGCCTCGAAATCTCCGTTTCCCACTAGTCAAGTACGTTAATTACATTCATATTCACATGCCAGCAACACAAGACAACAAAAAAGTGTTGGGAACTGACTGCAACATTTCCTTCTCAAGCACATGCCCGAAGTCTCCAACTGCCCAATCCAATTCAATCGTAATCAATATTCAATATTTATTTATGTTGAACAAATCAACATTTTTGCAGTGATTGCACCATACCTAATTAATGTACTCGTTTTGGGATATTAGGTGCTATTTTGATGATTAAAGAGACTGCAAACTACACAATTACAGAATTATAAAAAAACATTAATTTAATATGAAAAAAATATCCTAATACTTAACAAAAGAAATATCCAGTTATATTTTAGCAAAAATAATTAAATATCTATAAAATTAAAAAATATGAAATTCTTAAAGAAATAGAAACATTCACATTTGCAATACAAAAAAAATCGAAAAATATATAAAAGAACATTCATTTAGTATGAAAAGAAACATTCTGATACTTAGCAGAAGAAACATCCACATATATTAATTCTTAGAGATTTTGGATTCACCCAAAGGTATTTGGCTGGTTTTTTGCTAATACCCTTTTGGTTCCCTAGCATTATTCTTACTAGAATTATATGTGAACTCCTCTATATTTTTTCTATCTTCTCTCTTCAATTATCGAGACCCGTACATACAACGGTCTAGATAGCCCATCCCCTTCCTATATTCTAAAAAGACAGAAAACAACGCTCCTAAATGAAAGCCTTTTTCTTATATACGAAACCGCTAGTGGACAGCGAACAAAGATGCCATACTAAGAAAGCAGTCGCCAATGACCGATGTGAATCAGCGCAGGAATGTTCATGGATGATCTCCCAGAGCTGATAGATGAGGCACATCGGAATTATAATTCACACCGGTAACGGCACAAGAGATCAAAGGGGCAGAAGAGAAAGGCCCTATAAAGATAAAAGTTTCGAAAAATTTTGTTTTGGAGAGTACGAGAGAGGAATGGTCGGGTGAGCACTAACTGAACATAGACTGAATTGGAATTGGTAGGGAGCTTGCTGATTAGAATAGAATGTAAGCGGTATGTTCGGCTAACTTACGGCCTAAGCTGATTAGGAAAGAAAACCCATCGATACAAAAGAATTGTCCTCGAGCTGCAGGTAATAAGAAAATTTCTCAAAGGCTTCTCCTACAAAGACGATCGGGAACGGAGCTCCCTGTAACCTAATTCCTTCCCTCTCACCTGAGTCTGAATCTCAAAGAAAGAGAATTGGCCTTGATACGGCTTCGAAGGCTGTTAGGCATGGACTGCTCGCGGACTGAAAAGATGGACACTTGTTACATCCTCTACATATTTGTTTTCTCTATTCATTGCAACACATGCACATGTACATGGTAAATTTTATTCAGTAAAAAAATGTAACTTTGTTGAATGAGTAAAAAACGTAGTATGACTGACATACAATTTATAACTAGGAGATTCAATTAGACAAAAATTTAAAAACAAGACTAGGAAGTTCATTATCTAATACATAATAAGCCAACTATTTAGTAAAATAAGAAAAAAATTATTATAAAAAAATAATTATACAAAATATTATAAAAAATAATTGGAAAAATAGTACGAGATATTGAATTATGTAAGAGAAAACAGTAAAAAATATTAAATAGATGTTTCTTTATATAATAAATATGACGATAAGTGAATATAAAAATAGAGAATAAATTAGGTGACTATAATTTGAGAATGAATAAATGAGAGAATATTTTGTGTAATTAATGTGTTAACTTTGGTCATTAGCTAGGGAGAGTTAGTGATTATTATTTATTTTTATTTTTTTGACAAAAGAAGTATTTCAACACTTAAAGATAATAAAAAAAGATTAGATCTAATTCTAAAAAAAAGATTAAATATACTTTTTGTTGAATTAAAATTTGAGAAGAAGTCTGAAATCTGATTACAAGGAATTTAAATTTATAGAAATAGAGACATATCTGAGTTTTTTTTTTTAAAATCTACACATAAAGTGCTGTAACATGTGAGACATTTTTTCTTCTTAGAATATATCCGTAATTTTTTTGTTCTGGAGATATTTTCATAAACAAAGTTCTATCCTTATAGTACCCTTAACTTCTGCCAAATCTTAGAGGTCTAGATCTGAACTTGAACTAATAAACTTATACCACCTATAAAAGGAGAAACAAAGACACTACCCATAACAAAAGAGAAACAAAGACATCACAACAAGAAAAAAGTACACCTATTGAAAACTAAAAACTAAAATAAAAAAAGAAATAGTCAAAACACATAGAAAGTAAGTGAATGAAAAAGGCAGTGGCAGGGAAGTGAGGAAGAAGATGGAAGAAGAAGAGATCAGATGGAAAGAAAATGAAAGTGATGGGAGATGGGGAGAAAAAAATCAAAGAAAGCAAAAGCAGAAGAGGTGAGGAGAAGGTGGGAAAAGAGAATGTGAGGGTGAAGAAAAAGAGAAGAGGAAGATGGAGGGCTATTGCCTAGCGAGGTTGAGGTAGTAATAACCATCCTATTCAGGACTGACCTAACTCAACTGGATGAGATCGGATGGGGGTAGACCTGCAATGACACTCCAATACCAAAGTCAGAAGAGTGTTTATGAGGTTGAAAGTTAGGGTTATCATGCATACCTTGGGGGAGTCATGGTTTCCCTTTTATAAGACTCTCGTGTCCCTTGAATTGGGAAGATACGATGCATATCTGTGATACTAAATGACGGGGATGAAACAATTGATTTTCTCAGGATACACTGGGTTGCCATGTTAGTCATGAGGTGTCGGACCTGGGACCCATCCTTATTGAGCCCGAAATCCAGGTCCGAAGCAGTAGCCCACCAGACATGACATGCTTTCTTTTAATAGCGACATCACATTTTTAGGATCTGGGGTGATATGGATCACGGTAGTTCAGCTGGAAACGAACGGTTTCCAGAAGCTCCTGATTGTGGAGTCGAATTTACCGTATTGCCCCTCTAGTCCTTTCAATTCGCGCTTTTTTGGGGTTCCTTCATTTAAAACTTAGTTTCAGTTTTCTCCCCACTATTTAGTTTTGATTTTACTTTCCTCACTCTTCTAACTCTACTCCTTCTTCTCCGTCAGCTTCCACTACTTTCCTCGATTCGATTCTGCCACCCTTCTCAGTCTCTTTCCTTCACTTTGGACTCTGCTTGCTTGGGTAGTCTCTGCTTCTTGTTTGCCGCTCATCATCGTCATTGTCCAAGTAAGTATCTAACTGCTTGGTAGCTAGTTGTAGCGTGATTTTCATTATATTCGTTGTATAGGATAAAATAAGTTATAAGTATTAAGCATTAATGTTTATAGTGTATATGAATTTTGCCATGCTGGCTATGGTGGATAGACACCATTGTGGTGGCGTTTGGTGGTTTAGTGGGGGTGCCACTACCTTCTTGGCCCAGGGTTTGGGCCAGCTTTCTTGCATTTATTTTCCTTAATCTTTTAGCCTTCGTGTAGTTTGTAGACTCACGGTGGTAGTGGTTCTCCCATTTGTAGGTATGATGCGGAGGAGGGCCGAGTCTCGGGGATTTCCAGCAGTGGGTGTTCCCCAGACGTATTTTTGGTTCAATGCAAAGGTAGTGGGGACCCCTTCATGTCTCACTGAATGGAAGCTCCAAGAGTTTTGGGATCGGAGTGATCTATAGCGGGGCTGCCGCAGAGGAGCGATATGAGCTTTCACTTTCTGATCCCTACGAACGTCTGCTACATCAACCTGGATGCCCCCCGAGTTCTCGACTAGATGCGGGTTTACAAACCCATGTTCGATATCGTCAGAGTTCTATTTCCTTTCTTTGATTTCATCATTGGGCTCCTGAACTGGTGCAGCGTTGGTCTGTCGCAGCTCCATCTCACTATTAGATGTTTCGAGCCCGCGTGCTGAGTATTTGGAGATCCCTGTTCTGGTGGAGGTCTTCCTATTTTTCTTTCTTCTGATAGTGCCTCATCGAGAGGATAAGATAAAGAAAAGATTTATGCCCTTCTGGGCTATTCAAGGTCGTAAAATTATTCGTCTCTTCGAGCACTCGTTTCACTGGGGTTCATAGAGAACTATTTTAAGGTACGACCGGCCAGGGCTCACCGCCCCTTTGGTTGACCTTACGCAGGTTCCCCACTTACTGGAAGTATGAGTCTACAGCCAACTACCTCGTAAAGGTGACTTACGAAACAAAAAAATTGTCGAGGTGTTAATGGCCATATTTTGGAATAGGCCGTTGAACCCTTGCCACGTGATGAGTGATCGGGATACCAGTCGTCAGTATGTGGGTATTGTCAAGTAGCTGCCACCATGGACCGAGGAGTTTTTTTCCGATTGCTACTTAGCAGCCCAAGGGAAGTGGGTTTATTGTTCTCTGCTTCACTCGGCCGTTGTGGTGTGTAAAATGGAGATGGTTCTAGGACAATATCACATCTTGGATGGAAATCTTTGCCAAGCCCAGGTAGACCTAGCGACAACTCGTCAAGAGAAGGAGTCAGTTGAGGAGGCCAAGGTCAAGACGGAGAAGTCGGTTCAGGACACTGCTAGCAAGGTACAGCGTCTCAAGGATCTGGAGACGCTACTGAGGTCGGAGGCCGCTAGGGCAGAGAGTCGGGCAGCTGAGGCCGAGAAAAAGATTAAGGTTGCAGAAGCTTTGGCAGATATCTTGAGGAAGAGGAACAAGGAAGTTATTGATGCATGTAAACTTGTCTCTCAACAAATTTTTACCGGTAAGTGCACCGGATTGTCGTCAAGTAAAAACTCACAGTAGAGTGAGGTCAAATCCCACAGGGATTGATTGGCTGATCAACTTTAATTGGAGGGGTGTACTAGTTGAACTAAGCAAATTTGAATTTGGAAGTGCAGAAAATTAAATGGCGGGAAAAGTAAATTGCATGGAAGTGTAAATGACTGAAAGTAAATAACAGGGAATTAAAGTGCAGAAGCTTAAAGTACAGGAAAATAAATGGAAATAGGGTGATTAAGCATGAAAGTAAACAACAGAAAATAAAGAGAATGGGTAGATCAGAAACTGGGAGTTCATTGGGCCTAGGAGATGTTGCATTCTCTGGATCAAGTTCATTCTTATCTCTTCCTCAATCAATGCATTCATTGGTCTCCTTGGCAATCTTAAGTGATTGGATCCCAATTCCTTTGTAATCCAATCTCTCTAAGCTTGAACAATTGCCCAATTCCTTGATTTAGTTGCTCATGGAAAGAGATGAAGTATGGTCACTGATTATACCACATGTATTTTCAAATCAAAGTGTTGGTAGGATTATATGTCACTATATCCATCCAAACCCCAATCCGGTCCAACATGAGAAAGCATTTCTAGCATAATCTCCTCATTCCTCTTCCAAGGTTCAGAGAAGATCCAATTATGAATAGCTTCTTTTCCAAGACAACTACCTAATTGGACGAAGATCGAAAGCTTTCTAGCAAAATCAAGAGAAAAGAAAGAAGAAGAAGAAGAATGAAAACTATTATTGATCCATTGAATTACAACAGAGCTCCCTAACCCAATGAAAGGGGTTTAGTTGTTCATAGCTCTAGGAATGGAAATTGAAGTTGAAAAGTACATTGCAACAAAACTAAAATGCAGAGAAAGTAAATTGGGCAGTTATAATACTTAATGTGTAAGCCCCTTTTTTCTAACTTAAACTCTAATCTATTTATACAATTTCTTCCTTCAATCTTCAAGTACTTGGATTGGGCTCTTTAGCCTTTGCTGAAGCTAGTTGGAAGTGGCCTTTAGTGGCTTTGATGGAGATGTTTGGGAGTTAACGTTCATACTCTGCATGGGTGCTTTTTGTATTGAAGTTTGATTGGCATTGGAGTCCACGTTGGAGTTCAACGTTTGAGCTCAAACGTTGGGTCAAACCTTGCCCAACAGGGCTGGGACGTTGGCTCAAAAGTTTAACCCAACGTTGGACTCAACATTGGACCACCAACGTTTGCCTATCCACGCATACACGTGACATATGCTTGCGCGCTGATTGGCTAAAAACTTCATCCACGCGTACGCGTGACCCACGCATACGCGTCGATGCGTGATTTTCCAATCCCAAAACTTCATTTTTATCGCGTACTTTGGAGGTAACGTTGGACCCCCAATGTTCCCTCCAATGTTGGCACCCCTTTAGCTTGGCATTGCTAGCAACGTTGGAGCACCAACTTTGGCTCCAACGTTGCACACCATAGTTGTAGTTGGAGGCATAGTTGGAGGTCCAACTATGGCTCCAACTATGGTCTTTTGCATGAGTAGTTGGAGTTATAGTTGGAGGTCCAACAATAGCTCCAACTATGACCCCTTTTAAAGAGTAGTTAGAGTTATAGTTGGAGGTCCAAATATAGCTCCAACTATGGTCCCTTTTAATGAGTAGTTGGAGTTATAGTTGGAGGTCCAACTATTGCTCCAACTATGGCCTTCTTCATGCAATGTTTGGGGTGAAGTTTGAGGTCCAACTTTAGACTCAAACATTGCCTTCTTTAGTAGTTGGAGGTATAGTTGGAGGTCTAACTATAACTCCAACTATGCATCTTTCTTGGCCAACGTTTGAGGCATAGTTGGAGCTCCAACTTTGGCTCCAACTATGCACTTCTTAAGTGTAACGTTTGAGGCAACATTGGAACACCAACTTTGGCTTCGATGTTGCTTCCCTTTGCTTCCTTCCATGGCCTTGTTGTTGCTTCTTTTCCTTCCCTTTCTTAGCTTCCTTTTCACCTATCATCAACCAAACATTTGCATCAAAGTTTGCTATAATTCACAAGATCTTTGCAACATTCAATCATCAAACAAAATCTGCATACAATCTTATGAAAAGCACATAAATAACCAAGATTGCATGAATCAAGGTGTGCATGAAATCCTTATCCAAATACTTACTTATAACTCAAGAAAGTGCATAAAACCTAATGAACGCAGAAGAAAAAGGCTAGTGAAACTAGCCTAAGATGCCTTGGCATCACAACACCAAACTTAAATCTTGCTTGTCCCAAAGCAAGCACTAAAACATGAGAGAAATGAATAAAAACAACAAGGGATATGAGTCCTTATTGGAAGGTAATTAAACTCAGTTCATGGGGTTTCATGCAAGATACATTTCCAGCCTAACTTTCATTAGTTTCAAGGTGTGAGATATCCTTTTAAGTTCTAACTAAGATGCTATTATGACCCTTGTTATTTATAGATCCTTGGTGTTTGCTTTTGCAATTAGAAACTTATTCTTTATTTATAGCACAGTGCTTTGTGTTGAGGTAACTTTTTAACTATGTTTTCAGTCAACACTCCTGACCCAGATGGCTCAAAGTGTTGGGTGATGAAGCACCCCTCAGACCTACTAACTCAAGCCTCTCCTCATCACATACACACTACAGATACTTGGCTTAAATTTCATCCTAGAGAAATTGGTGCCCAGCACCTCTTTGGGTTATTAAATGCCTTGTAACTAGGTTGCCCTTGATAGTGGACTTTTGGTTGATAATTCTGGGTTAGTTAACCCAAGTTACCAAGTGTTGAAACACTCCTTAGAACCTATTCATCCAAGTAGATCCTAGTACAAAGACGTCACAGGCATGTGTCTCAAGGTTCAAGCTATTGGTGCCTAGCTAATTATTTGTTTCTTTCATTTTTGTTTGCCAATGTTGGGGCTGCCGTTGAAGGTCCAACCTTGCCTTCAATGTTGGCTTTTCTTGTTTTCCTCATTGTTCTTTCTTTCTTCCAAGGTTTGTTCTTTTCAAAGGGTTCATAAACAGCACAAAATTCAGACTATAGAGAACATTTTACCCTTTTGTTTTTATTGGTTAGCTTACTAACTAATCAAGCATTACCCACCATTACCTTGTTCTTTTTCCTACCCATTTGGACAATCACACTTCATGTTTCAAGACATTTTCTTTTATTCAATTGAAAAGGGGACAAGTCATACATTCAAGTAAAGTGAAAGTGAAACACACACACTTAGGTGATGCCAGGGCATCTAGGCCAGTTTCACTGACCTTTTCTTTACTGTTTTAGGGTAGTTTCATGCATTTTCTTAGTGAATAAGGCAAGTTTTGGATGAAATTACACTTACACCTTGATTCAAGCAACTATTGTGAATTTTGCATGATTTCATGAGAACTTTGCTAGAATTGCATGATAAATTGATAATGCATAATCTCATGACTTTGGCTAGAGCTTTGATGCACTTTAATTGCTTGATTTTAGGAGAAGGGAAGCAAGGAAGAACCACGTTAGTATTCACGTTAACCTAGTTAACGTGAACACTAAAGTGGAATGGTAAAAAGCTTGCAATGTTAATGAGAAAAGTGACCACCAATAACGCCTACGAAGCCATCCATAGCTCACGTTACTTGCCACGTTAACTAAGTTAACGTGGTAGTTAACATAGAAGCAAAAGAGAACTCCAACGTTAAGAGAAAACGTGAACACCAATAACGTTTTTCTCCAACGTTGGTGGTAAAAGTGAACACCACTAACATTGAAAAACTTGGCAATGATCCACGTTAAGAGTCATGTTAACTTAGTTAACGTGAACTCTAACGTGGAAGAGAAGAACAAAAGCCAACGTTAGTGACACTCACTTTTGTCACTAACGTTGGACCAACTAGCATTGCCTACGTTAACTTTAACATTAAGACCATTAACGTGAAAGTTAACGTGGAGTTGATATCAAGGAGCCAACGTTAGTGACACTCACTTTTGTCACTAACATTGGAAGATGGCATCACTACTACGTTAAGAACCATGTTAACTTAGTTAACATGAGTTCTAACATAGAGAATTTGGGCATTTGGAGCGTTAGTGACAAAGGTGAGTGTCACTAACGCTCTCGAAGGTGAGACACACCCACGTTAAGAGTCACGTTAGCTACACTAACATGAACTCTAATGTAGGAACAAAAGGCACCAAGTAACGTTAATGGGAAAAGTGATTCCCAATAACGCTCGCGAAGGGGTATAAGCCAACATTATTGGGAAAAGTGAGTCCCAATAACGTTGTCCAAAATTTGAGAAGGTAACGTTAGTGGTCACATTAAGACCACTAATGTTGGAGTTAACGTAGGTACATGAGGGTGGAACATTAGTGGAAAAAGTGAATGCAACTAACGTTCTCGAACCCACAATGGCACTCAACGTTAATCTCACTAAATGCCCAAGTCTAATTCATATTTCTCTGCAAGCTGGGCCCACTAAAGATGAGAACTGCTTCAACTCAAGATCCAGAGCCCACATCCAAGACTTGAAGAACTCACTAGAAGATCAAGAGGAGTAGTATATATAGGAGTAGTTTTGAACTATAGAAAAGCAGGGCACTTTTGGGAACTACTCTCTATATATTTACTTTTCTGCACTTTTAGCATGTATTCTTCTTTTCTGCCATTTTTCATTTCTAGAGTTATGAACAACTAAACCCCTTTCATTGGGTTAGGGAGCTCTGTTGTAGTTTGATGGATCAATTATAGTTTTCATTCTTCTTCTTCTTTCTTTTCTCTTGATCTTACTAGAAAGCTTTCGATCTTAATTCAATTGGTTAGTTGTCTTGGAAAAGAAACTCTCCATAATTAGATCTCCTTTGAGCCTTGGAAAAGGGATGAGGAGATTATGCTAGAAATGCTTTCTCATGTTGGACCAAATTGCGGTTTGGGCGGATATAGTGACATGTAATCCTCCCAACACTTTGATTTGGAAATACATATGGTATAATCAGTGACCACTCTTCATCTCTTCCCATGAGCAATTAAATCAAGGAATTGGACAATTGTTCAAGCTTAGAGAGATTGGATTGCCAAGGAATTGGAATCCAATCACTTAAGATTGCCAAGGAGATCAATGAATGCATTGATTGAGGAAGAGATGAGAATGAACTTGATCCGGAGAATGCAACATCTTCTGAACCCAATGATTTCCCCATTTCTAATCTTACCCATTCTCTTTACTTTCTGCCATTTATTTTCATGCTCATTACCCCAAATCTCCATTTAAAATTCTGCACTTTAATTTCTGTTATTTACTTCTAGTCATTTAAATTTCTGCAAGTTCCCAATCTAAATTCTGTTTAGCTCAACTAGCATATTCTTCTAACTAAAGTTGCTTGACCAATCAATCCTTGTGGGATTCGACCTCACTCTATTGTGAGTTTTACTTGACGACAATTCGGTATACTTGCCGAAGGAAATTTGTTGAGAGATAAGTTTTCATGCATCAAGTTTATGGCGCCGTTGCCGAGGATTGATTTTGAATCAACAATGATTAAGTTTGAAGATCACTAGATTGAGCAATTTTTTGTTTTGTTATTTGTTTATTTGATTCAGTCAATTTCCTTTAGTTCGTTTTAATTTCTTCCTCATCCCCCGCACCTTCTTTGTTTTTTGTTCTTTCTTTCTTTTTTGATTACAATTCTGCTCACTAACCCACTAATTGTTTGATAATTTGCATCACTCACACTAACAATTACTCTAACAAGAATAGTTTTTTCATTTTATCTCCTGTTGTGCAATCTGTCTGTTGTATGACAGGGAGAAGAGAAGGAATTTCAACATCCTTCGATTCAGAACCTGAAAGGACCCTTTGGAGACTAAGAAGGGAAGCAAGAAGGAAAAGAATTATTGGTGCTGAGGAAGAGGAAGAGTACTTTGAACCCAATATGGAAGAGAATTTGGAGAACAATCATGAAGAAGAAGCTCACAACCATGCTAGAGAAGGCCATGCAAACCGTGCTGGGCAAGAAAGGAGAGTTCTAGGCTCCTATATCAATCCTAATCCAGAAAACTGTGGAAGTAGCATTCAAAAGCCTACCATACATGCCAATAATTTCAAACTAAAACCCCAGCTCATCACCCTTGTTCAGAATAATTGTTCATTTGGAGGAAGTGTTCAAGAAGACCCCAATCAACATCTAACCACCTTCCTGAGAATTTGTGACACTGTGAAGTCTAATGGAGTCCATCCGGATGTCTATAGGCTGCTCTTGTTCCCTTTTTCACTTAAGGACAAGGCATCCAAATGGCTTGAATCCTTCCCAAAGGAGAGCTTAAAAAATTGGGAAGATGTGTTGATTGCTATGTGTGGACACAACTCCGTTCAACTAGCCAGCAAGTGTACTGGGTCGTCCAAGTAATACCTTACGTGAGTAAGGGTCGATCCCACAGAGATTGTTGTTATGAAGCAAGCTATGGTCACCTTGTAAATCTCAGTTAGGCAGATTAAATGGTTATGGATTTCGAAAATTAATAATAAACAGAAAATAAAATAAGATAGAAATACTTATGTAAATCAATAGTGGGAATTTCAGATAGGTGTGTGGAGATGCTGTGCTCCTCTTGAATCTCTATTTTCTTATTACATTCATCCAATTTCTTCTTACTCCTTTCCATGGCAAGCTGTATGTAGGGCATCACCGTCATCAATGGCTACTTTTCATCCTCTCGGGAAAATGGTCCTATGCGCTGTCACTGCATGGCTAATCGTCTGGAGGCATCACCCTTGACAATGGCTACATCCCATCCTCTCAATGAAAATGGTCCAAATGCTCTGTCACAGCACGGCTAATCATCTTTCGGTTCTCAATCAGGTTGGAATAGAATCCATTGATTCTTTTGCGTCTGTCACTAACGCCCGGCCTTCAGGAGTTTGAAGCTTGTCACAGTCATTCAATACCGGAATCTTACTCAGAATACCACAGACAAGGTTAGACTTTCCAGATTCCT
>NC_029780.3:46218199-46218882 GCF_000817695.3 Arachis duranensis
CGGCCTAAGGTAGAACGGAAGTGGTTGTCAGTCACATGCGTTCATAGGTGAGAATGATGATGAGTGTCACGGATCATCACATTCATCAAGTTGAAGTGCAACGTATATCTTGAAATAAGAATAAAAGAGAATTGAATAGAAGATAATAGTAATTGTATTGAAACTTGAGGTACAGCAGAGCTCCACACCCTTAATCTATGGTGTGTAGAAACTCCACCGTTGAAAATACATAAGTGAAAGGTTCAGGCATGGCCGAGAGGCCAGCCCCCTGAATGATCAAAAGATCGAATGGTCAAAAGATGACTAATACACTAGTAAAAAGTCTTATTTATACTAAACTAGCTACTAGGGTTTACATGAGTAAGTAATTGATGTATAAATCCACTTCCGGGGCCCACTTGGTGTATGTTTGGGCTGAGCTTGATCAATCCATGAGCTGAGGCTTCTCTTGGAGTTGAACGCCAAGTTATAACGTGTTTTGGGCGTTCAACTCCGGGTTGTGACGTGTTTCTGGCGTTTAACTCCAGACAGCGGCATATACCTGGCGTTGAGCGCCATTTTACATCGTCAATTCCCGAATAAAGTATGAACTATTATATATTGATGGAAAGCTCTGGATGTCGACTTTCCAACGCCGTTAAGAGCGCGCAATTTGGAGTTCTGTAGCTCCAGAAAATCCATTT
>NC_029780.3:46219268-46220239 GCF_000817695.3 Arachis duranensis
TTATGAGTCTTGGTCGTGGCCCTAAGCACTTTGTTTTCCAGTATTACCACCGGATACATAAATGCCACAGACACATGACTGGGTGAACCTTTTCAGATTGTGACTCAGCTTTGCTAGAGTCCCCAGTTAGAGGTGTCCAGAGCTCTTAAGCACACTCTTTTGCTTTGGATCACGACTTTAACCATTCAGTCTCAAGCTTTTCACTTGGACCTGCATGACACAAGAACATGGTTAAGGACAGCTTGATTTAGCCGCTTAGGCCTGGATTTTATTTCCTTGGGCCCTCCTATCCATTGATGCTCAAAGCCTTGGATCCTTTTTACCCTTGCCTTTTGGTTTTAAGGGCTATTGGCTTTTTCTGCTTGCTTTTTCTTTTTCTATTATTTTTTTCCACAAGCTTTTTACTTTTCACTGTTTTTTCTTGCTTCAAGAATCAATTTCATGATTTTTCAGATCACCAATAACATTTTTCTTTGTTCATCATTCTTTTAAGAGCCAACAGTTTTAGCATTCATAAACAACAAGATCAAAAAATATGCACTATTCAAGCATTCATTCAGAAAACAAAAAGTATTGTCACCACATCAATATAATTAAACTAAATTCAAGGATAAATTCGAAATTCATGTACTTCTTGTTCTTTTGAATTAAAGCATTTTTCATTTAAGAGAGGTGAAGGATTAATGGAATTTATTCATAGCTTTAAGACATAGTTACAAACTACTAATGATCATGAAGTAGAGACACAAAACATAGATAAACACAACATAAAAACCGAAAAGCAGAAAGAAATAAGAATAAGGAATGAATCCACCTTAGTGGCGTCTTCTTCTTGAAGGTCCAACAATGTCCTTAAGCTCTTCTATGTCCCTTCCTTGCCTTTATTGCTCCTCCCTTATTGCTCTTTGATCTTCTCTTATTTCATGGAGAATGATGGAGTGCTCATGATGTTCCACCTTTAATTGTTCCAT
>NC_029780.3:46220443-46220634 GCF_000817695.3 Arachis duranensis
GGCTTATCCTCTTCAATGAGGATGTCTCCTTCTATGATAACTCCAGCTGAGTAACATAGATGGCAAATAAGGTGAGGAAAGCTAGCCTTGCCATGGTGGAGGGCTTTTCGGCTATTTTGTAGATTTCATTGGAGATGACTTCATGAACTTCTACTTCCTCTCCAATCATGATGCTATGAATCATGATGGCT
>NC_029780.3:46220740-46222042 GCF_000817695.3 Arachis duranensis
CGAACCATTGTGAGATAATTCTTTGGATTCGGGTTCATACTTTGATCATGGTTCCTAGTGATCCATGCATTGGCATAGAACTCTTGAACCATTAAGATTCCGACTTGTTGCATGGGGTTGGTAGGACTTCCCAACCTCTTCTTCGGATCTCATGTCGGATCTCCGGATACTCATTTTTCTTGAGCTTGAAAGGGACCTCAGGGATCACCTTCTTCTTTGCCACAACATCATAGAAGTGGTCTTGATGGCTTTTGGAGATGAATCTTTCCATCTCCCATGACTCGAAGGTGGAAGCTTTTGTCTTCCCTTTTTCTTTTCTAGAGGATTCTCTGGCCTTAGGTGCCATTGATGGTAATGGAAAACAAAAAAAGATTATGCTTTGACCACACCAAACTTAAAATATTGCTCACCCTCGAGCAATAGAAGAAAGAAGAGAGGAAGAAGAAGAAGAAAATATGGAGGAGAAGGAGAGATGGTGTTTCGGCCAAGGTGGAGAAGAGCGGATTTGTGTTGTGTGAAAATAAAGTAGAATGGAAGGGTATATATAGGAAAAGGGGAGAGGTGAGGTTCAGCTATTTAGGGTGGGATTGGGTGGGAAAGTGTTTTTGAATTTTGAAGGTAGGTGGGGTTTTTGGGGAATAGTGGATGGATGTGAGTGGTGAAGGGGGTAATTGGGAAGAGAGATTGAAGTTGATGGAAAGTGTGACATGGGGAAGAGTGAAATAGGATTAGGAGGTAAGGTGGGAATATGTTAGGTGGGGATCCTGTGGGGTCCATAGATCCTGAGGTGATCCTGTAGGGTCCACAGATCCTGAGGTGATCCTGTGGGGTCCACAGATCCTGAGGTGTCAAGGAATTACATTCCTGCACCAAATAGGCATGTAAAATGCCTTTGCATACCATTCTGGCGTTTAAACACCGAGGTGATGCACATTCTGGGCGTTCAACGCCCATGTAAAGCATGTTCTGGGCGTTCAACGCCCATATGTAGCATGTTTCTGGCGTTGAACGCCAGTTTCATGCTTGTTACTGGCGTTCAGTGCCAGCTTTTTCCAAGGCACATTCCTGGCATTCAAACGCCAGAATATTGCTTGTTTCTGGCGTTTAGCGCCAGATTCATGCTCTGTTCTGGCGTTGAACGCCAACCAGATGCTCCTTACTGGCGTTGAACGCCAGTCTGCCTTTCCTCCAGGGTGTGATTTTTCTTCTACTGTTTTTGATTCTGTTTTTAACTTTTATATTTTTTTCGTGACTCCTCATGATCATGTACCTAATAAAACACAAAATAAGAATAAAATAAAA
>NC_029780.3:46222471-46224204 GCF_000817695.3 Arachis duranensis
GCTCTCATGGAGCCACAAAGGTGATCATGTCAATGTTGTATAGTCCCAACACCAAACTTAGATTTTGGATATGGGATCTTAACACCAAACTTAGAGTTTGGTTGTGGCCTCCCAACACCAAACTTAGAGTTTGACTGTGGGGGCTCTTCTTGACTCTGAACTGAGAGAAACTTTTCATGCTTACTCTCCTTTATCACAGAGGGATGGCCATGTCCCTTAAACACAAGGTAGTCCCCATTCAATGGAAGGACTAATTCACCTCTGTTGACATCTATCACAGCTCCTACTGTGGCTAGGAAAGGTCTTCCAAGGATGATACACTCATCCTCTTCCTTCCTAGTGTCTAAAATTATGAAATCAGCAGGGATGTAAAGGCCTTCAACCTTTACTAACACGTCCTCTACTATTCCATAAGCTTGTCTCAATGACTTGTCTGCCAATTGTAATAAGAACAAGGCAGGTTGTTCGTCAATGATCCCCAACTTCTCCATTACAGAGAGTGGCATAAGATTTATTCCTGACCCCAGATCACACAACTTGCTCTCCAGTCACATCTTCATCCTCTTCAGAGGAAGAATAGTCTTCAGAGCTCATGAATGGCAGAAGGAGATTTAATGAAATCTCTATGGTCTCTGTATGAGCCCCAGATTCCTTTGGATCCTTAACAGGAAACTCCTTCTTGCTTGAAAGACGTCCCAGGAGGTCTTCCTCACTAGGATTTTCGTCCTCCTCCTCCCTTGTGCATTCGGCCATATTGATTACATCAATGGCCTTGCACTCTCGTTTTGGGTTCTCTTCTGTATTGCTTGGGAGAATACTAGGAGGAGTTTCAATGATTTTCTTACTCAGCTGGCCCACTTGTGCCTCCAAATTTCTGATGGAGGATCTTGTTTCACTCATGAAACTGAAAGTGGCATTTGACAGATCAGAGACTAAATTGGATAAATTAGAAGTGTTTTGTTCAGAATTCTCTGTCTGTTGCTGAGAAGATGATGGAAAAGGCTTGCTATTGCTCAGCCTATTGCATCCACCATTGTTACAGCCTTGTTGAGGCTTTTGTTGATCCTTCCATGAGAAATTTGGATGATTTCTCCATGATGGATTATAGGTGTTTCCATAAGGTTCACCCATGTAATTTACCTCTGCTATTGCAGGGTTCTCAGGATCATAAGCTTCTTCTTCAGAAG
The DNA here is from genome assembly GCF_000817695.3 of Arachis duranensis. Classification (NCBI taxonomy): domain Eukaryota; kingdom Viridiplantae; phylum Streptophyta; class Magnoliopsida; order Fabales; family Fabaceae; genus Arachis; species Arachis duranensis. The sequence goes on from NC_029780.3 coordinate 46,223,659, forward strand.
ATGCTCTTTAGTACTGTTGGATGCATTTTGCCATCCATTCAGACTTTGAGAGATCATGTTGACTTGCTGAGTCAACACTTTGTTCCGAGCCAATATGGCATTCAGAGCATCAATCTCAAGAACTCCCTTCCTTTGAGGCGTCTCATTATTAATGGAATTTCTCTCAGAAGTGTACATGAATTGGTTATTTGCAACCATGTCAATAAGCTCTTGAGCTTCTGCAGGTGTTTTCTTTAGGTGAATGGATCCACCTGAAGAATGGTCCAATGACATTTTTGAAAATTCAGATAGACCATAATAGAATATATCTAATATGGTCCATTCTGAAAACATGTTAGATGGACACCTTTTGGTCAACTGCTTGTATCTTTCCCAAGCTTCATAGAGGGATTCACCATCTTTTTGTTTGAAGGTTTGAACATCCACTCTAAGCTTGCTCTGCTTTTGAGGAGGAAAAAATTTATCCAAGAAAGCCGTGACCAGCTTATCCCATGAGTCCAGGCTATCCTTAGGTTGTGAATCCAACCATATTCTAGCTCTGTCTCT
>NC_029780.3:46224436-46226897 GCF_000817695.3 Arachis duranensis
CTCCAATGGCAGGAATGGAGATGCTTCTTCCATCAAATTTGGACGTGGGCTTGGTAAAGTCACCAAGCATCCTCCTTGCATTATCATTATTGGGTTCGGCTGCCATCTCCTTCTCTTGTTCAAAATTTTCTGAAAGTTTACTTCTGGATTGTTGTAATTTAGCTTCTCTTAGTTTCCTCTTCAAAGTCCTTTCAGGTTCTGGATCAGCTTCAACAAGAGTGTCTTTTTCCTTGTTCCTGCTCATACGAAAGAGAAGAAACAAGAAAAGAAAGAGGAATCCTCTATGTCACAGTATAGAGATTCCTTTATGTTAGTAGAAGAAGAAAGGGGAGAAGAATGAAGAAGAATGGGTTCGGATATTTAGATGGAGAGAGGTGAAGAGAAGTGTTAGTAAATAATTAATTAAATAGAAGAAGAGAAGAGGGAGAGAATTCAAAAATAATTTTTAAAAAGGGGTTAGTAGTTTTCGAAAATTAAAGATGAGAAATAAGATTAAAATTAAAACTTAAAACAATTAATTAATTAGAAAGAATTTTTTGAAAAAGGATGAGATATTTTCGAAAATTAGAGAGGGATAGGTAGTTAGTTGGTTTTGAAAAAGATAAGAAACAACAAAAAGTCAAATAGTTAGTTTGACAAAGATATTAAAATCAAATTTGAAAAGATAAGAAGATAAGATAAGATAAGATTTTTTTGAAATCAAATTTTGAAAAAGATAAAAAAAAATTTTAAAAAAGATAAGATAAAAGATAAGATTTTTAAGAAAAAGATATTTTGAAAAAGATTTAATTTTAAAAATTAAAATTAATTACTTGACTAACAAGAAACTAAAAGATAAAATTCTAGAATTTAAAGATTGAACCTTTCTTAACAAGAAAGTAACAAACTTCAAATTTTTGAATCAATCACATTACTTGTTAAAACAACTAATTTTAAAAATTTTTGACCAAGTCAACCCAAAATTTCGAAAATTTGGAGGGAAATAAGGAAAATATATTTTTGATTTTTTTGAATTTTTTAATGATGAAAGAGAAAAACATAAAAATGACCCAAAACATGAAAATTTTGGATCAAAACACATAATGCATGCAAGAACACTTTGAATGTCAAGATGAACACCAAGAACACTTTGAAGATCATGATGAACATCAAGAACATAATTTTGAAAAATTTTTGATGCAAAGAAAACATGCAACACACCAAACTTAGAAATCTTTAATGCATGGACTCTAACAAACAAAAAATGCACATGAAAAACAACAAACAAAACAAAACAAGAAAACATCAAGATCAAACAAGACTTGTCAAGAACAACTTGAACATCATGAAGAACACCATGAATGCATGAATTTTCGAAAAATGCAAGAAAAAATTTTTAAAGCATGCAATTGACACCAAACTTAAAAATTGACTCAAGACTCAAACAAGAAACACAAAATATTTTTGATTTTTATGATTTTATAATTTTTTTTTTGGATTTGTTTATTATATTTTTTTTCGAAAATATTTTTGGAAAAATGAAAAAAGAAAAGAAAAATTTTGAAAAAGATTTTTGAAAAGTTTTTGAAAAGAAAATTACCTAATCTGAGCAACAAGATGAACCGTCAGTTGTCCAAACTCGAACAATCCCCGGCAAGGGCGCCAAAAACTTGGTGGACGAAATTGTGATCCTCAAAATTGGTCTCTTTGAATTTGTATGAAATCAAAAATACCCCAAAGAGATCATGGTATGATGAACTGGGATCTTAATAATCCCTGGTAATGGCACCAACAACTTAGTGTTGTTGTTGGACCAAAAGAGTTACAGGCACTATTAGAGAAGCTCACAACTCCATTCAACTTAACCAGCAAGTGTACTGGGTCATCCAAGTAATACCTTACGTGAGTAAGGGTCGATCCCACAGAGATTGTTGGTATGAAGCAAGCTATGGTCACCTTGTAAATCTCAGTTAGGCAGATTAAATGGTTATGGATTTCGAAAATTAATAATAAACAGAAAATAAAATAAGATAGAAATACTTATGTAAATCAATAGCGGGAATTTCAGATAGGCGTGTGGAGATGTTGTGCTCCTCTTGAATCTCTATTTTCTTATTACATTCATCCAATTTCTTCTTACTCCTTTCCATGGCAAGCTATATGTAGGGCATCACCATCATCAATGGCTACTTTTCATCCTCTCGGGAAAATGGTCCTATGCGCTGTCACTGCATGGCTAATCGTCAGGAGGCATCACCCTTGACAATGGCTCCATCCCATCCTCTCAGTGAAAATGGTCCAAATGCTCTGTCACAGCACGACTAATCATCTGTCGGTTCTCAATCAGGTTGGAATAGAATCCATTGATTCTTTTGCGTCTGTCACTAACGCCCAGCCTTCAGGAGTTTGAAGCTCGTCATAGTCATTCAATACCGGAATCTTACTCAGAATACCACAGACAAGGTTAGACTTTCCAGATTCC
>NC_029780.3:46227097-46227908 GCF_000817695.3 Arachis duranensis
CAGAGCTCCACACCCTTAATCTATGGTGTGCAGAAACTCCATTGTTGAAAATACATAAGTGAAAGGTTCAGGCATGGCCGAGAGGCCAGCCCCCTGAATGATCAAAAGACCGAATGGTCAAAAGATGACTAATACACTAGTAAAAAGTCTTATTTATACTAAACTAGCTACTAGGGTTTACGTGAGTAAGTAATTGATGCATAAATCCACTTACGGGGCCCACTTGGTGTATGTTTGGGCTGAGCTTGATCAATCCACGAGCTGAGGCTTCTCTTGGAGTTGAACGCCAAGTTATAACGTGTTTTGGGCGTTCAACTCCGGGTTGTGACGTGTTTCTGGCGTTTAACTCTAGACAGCAGCATGTACTTGGCGTTGAGCGCCACTTTACGTCGTCAATTTCCGAATAAAGTATGGACTATTATATATTGCTGGAAAGCTCTGGATGTCCACTTTCCAACGCCGTTGAGAGCGCGCCATTTGGAGTTATGTAGCTCTAGAAAAGCCATCTTGAGTGCAGGGAGGTCAGATTCCAACAACATCAGCAGTCCTTTGTCAGCCTCCTATCAGAGTTTTGCTCAAGTCCCTCAATTTCAGCCAGAAATTACCTGAAATCACAGAAAAACACAAAAACTCATAGTAAAGTCTAGAAATGTGAATTTAACATAAAAACTAATGAAAACTCATAGTAAAGAGCGGATAATTTATACGCTTTTTGACATTGTTTTTAGTATGTTTTTAGTATATTTTAGTTAGTTTTTAGTATATTTTTACTAGTTTTTAGTTAAAATTCACTTTTCTGGACTTTACTATA
>NC_029780.3:46231037-46231696 GCF_000817695.3 Arachis duranensis
AATGCAGTGCAGTCATCTTGAAAAGCTTACCAGAAAAGCTTCAAGATCCAGGGAGCTTTATGATACCATGCACATTAGAAGACGCTTGCACTAAGACAGCCTTATGTGATCTTGGAGCAAGTATCAATCTAATACCTGCATCCACTATCAGAAAGCTTGGGTTGACTGAAGAAGTCAAACCAACCCGGATATGCCTCCAACTTGCTGATGACTCCATTAAACATCCATCAGGCATAATAGAGGACATGATTGTCAAGGTTGGGCCATTTGCCTTTCCAACTGACTTTGTGGTGCTGGAAATGGAGGAGCACAAGAGTGCAACTCTCATTCTAGGAAGACCTTTCCTAGCAACTGGACGAACTATTATTGATGTACAAAAAGGGGAAGTAACCTTGAGAGTCAATGAGGATGAGTTCAAGTTGAATGCTGTAAAAGCTATGCAGCATCCAGACACACCAAATGAATGCATGGGCGCTGACATTATTGACTCTCTGGTAGAAGAGATCAATATGACTGAAAGCCTAGAATCAGAGCTTGAGGACATCTTCAAGGATGCTCAACCTGATCAAGAAGAACCAGAGGAAACAAAGGAATTTTCGAAAATTCCTCAGGGGAAGGATAAACCTCCCAAACCTGAACTCAAACCACTACCACCATCC
>NC_029780.3:46231887-46232691 GCF_000817695.3 Arachis duranensis
TAGATGCATGCACAAGATCCTGTTGGAGGATAATGCCAAACCAGTGGTCCAACCATAGAGGAGGCTAAATCCAGCCATGAAAGAGGTGGTGCAGAAAGAGGTCACTAAATTACTAGAGGCTGGGATTATTTATCCTATTTCTGATAGCCCCTGGGTGAGCCCTGTACAAGTTGTCCTCAAGAAGAGAGGCATGACAGTGGTTCATAATGAAAAAAATGAATTGGTTCCTACAAGAACAGTCACAGGGTGGCGTATGTGTATTGATTACAGAAGGCTCAATACAGCCACCAGAAAGGATCATTTTCCTTTACCATTCATAGACCAAATGCTAGAAAGACTAGCTGGTCATGATTATTACTGCTTTTTGGATGGCTATTCAGGTTACAACCAAATTACAGTAGACCCTCAAGACCAAGAGAAAACAGCATTTACTTGCCCTTCTGGCGTGTTTGCCTACAGGAGGATGCCTTTTGGTCTGTGTAATGCTCCTGCAACCTTTCAGAGATGCATGTTATCCATCTTCTCTGATATAGTGGACAAATTCCTGGAAGTCTTCATGGATGACTTCTCAGTATATGGAGACTCATTCAGCTCCTGTCTTAACCACCTAGCACTTGTCCTGAAAAGGTGCCAAGAGACTAACCTGGTTTTAAACTGGGAGAAATGTCACTTTATGGTGACTGAAGGAATTGTCTTTGGACACAAAATTTCAAGCAGGGGAATAGAGGTGGATAAGGCAAAGGTAGAGGTAATTGAAAAATTACCACCACCTGCCAATGTTAAGGCAATCAGAAGCTTTCTGGG
>NC_029780.3:46232761-46236201 GCF_000817695.3 Arachis duranensis
ATGCCATTGGTGCAGTGTTGGGACAGAGGCATAACAAGCTTCTGCACGTCATTTATTATGCCAGCCGTGTTCTAAATGATGCACAGAAGAATTACACAACCACAGAAAAAGAGTTACTTGCAGTGGTCTATGCCATTGACAAGTTTAGATCCTATCTAGTGGGATCCAAAGTGGTTGTGTACACTGACTATGCTGCTCTTAAATACTTACTCACAAAACAGGATTCAAAACCCAGGCTAATACGATGGGTGTTGCTTCTGCAAGAGTTTGATATAGAAATAAGAGACAGAAAAGGGACAGAGAACCAGGTAGCTGATCATCTGTCCCGAATAGAACCAGTAGCTGGGGCGTCCCTTCCTTCTACTGAGATTTCTGAGACTTTTCCAGATGAGCAACTCTTTGCCATTCAGGAAGCTCCATGGTTTGCAGATATTGCAAACTATAAAGCTGTGAGGTTCATACCCAGGAGTACAACAAAGTGCAAAGAAAGAAATTAATTTCAGATGCCAAGTACTACCTATGGGATGAGCCATATCTCTTTAAGAGATGTGCAGTACTACCTATGGGATGAACCATATCTCTTTAAGAGATGTGCAGACGGAATGATCCGCAGATGTGTACCCAGAGAAGAAGCACAGAGGATCCTATGGCAATGCCATGGATCACAGTATGGAGGACATTTTAGAAGTGAGCGAACAGCCACAAAAGTCCTCCAATGTGGCTTCTACTGGCCTACTCTCTATAAAGATGCCCGAGAGTTTGTGCGTAACTGTGACAGTTGCCAAAGAGCTGGTAACTTGCCTCACGGATATGCCATGCCTCAACAAGGGATATTAGAGACAGAATTGTTTGATGTATGGGGAATTGACTTCATGGGGCCATTCCCACCATCATACTCAAACACTTACATTCTGGTGGCAGTGGACTATGTATCTAAGTGGGTAGAAGCAATTGCTACACCCACTAATGATACCAAGACCGTGCTGAAATTCCTCCAGAAACACATCTTCAGCAGATTTGGTGTTCCCAGAGTACTAATCAGTGACGGGGGCACTCATTTCTGCGATAGACAGCTATACTCTGCTATGGTCAGATATGGAATTAGCCACAAAGTGGCAACCCCGTATCATCCACAGACAAATGGGCAAACTCGCGTAAGGTTTTATTACTTGGACGACCCAGTGCACTTGCTGGTTAGTTGTACCGGAGTTGTGAAAAGTGTGATCACAATTCCATGCACCAAGTTTTTGGCACCGTTGCCGGGGATTGTTTGAGTTTGGACAACTGACGGTTTATCTTGTTGCTTAGATTAGGTAATTTTATTTTATGTTTAAGCTTTTCATTTTTATTTTCGAAAAATACAAAAAAAATTTAATAAAATCATAAAAACCAAAAAATTGTGTTTCTTGTTTGAGTCTAGTGTCAAATTTTAAGTTTTGTGTCTTGCATGTCTTTCTTTCTTAGATTTTCGAAAATTCATCATGTGTTCTTTCTTGATCTTCAAGTTGTTCTTGATGATTTTCTTTGTTTAATCTTATGATTTTCTTGTTTTGTGTTTTATGTTATTTTTCATATGCATTTTTGAATCCATAGTGTCTAAACATTCAAAATTTCTAAGTTTGGTGTCTTGCATGCCTTTCCTTTCTTAAAAATTTTCAAAAATAAGTTCTTGATGTTCGTCATGATCTTCAAAATGTTCTTGGTGTTCATCTTGACATTCAAAGTGTTCTTGAATGCATTATTTGTTTTGATCTTAAAATTTTATGTTTTGTTTCATTTTGTTATTTTTCTCTCTCCTAATTCAAAATTCAAAATTCAAAAAAATATCTTTTCCTTTTTCTTCTCATGATTTTCGAAATTTTGAGTTGACTTTGTCAAAAATTTTTTAAATTTAGTTGTTTCTTGTTACTCAAGTCAAAATTTCAAACTTAAAAAAAAAGGAAGAGCTCAAAACATAAAGCAGAGAAATCACAGAGAAAAAGAGCTCACTGGCATTAAAACGCCAATAAAGAGTCATTTTGGGCGTTAAATGCTAGAATGGCTACCATTCTGGGCGTTAAACGCCAGAATGGGCACCATTCTGGGCGTTTAACGCCAGGTGTGCAGCATCCTGGGCGTTTAGCAAAACGCCCAGTGAGAAAGGGAATCCTGGCGTTTAACGCCAGCCAGGGCACCTGGCTGGGCGTTAAACGCCCACATTGGCTAACAAATGGGCGTTAAACGCCAGAATGGATACCATTCTGGGCATTTAATGCCAGAAAGGTGGGGGACCAAGATTTTGCTTTCCAATCAAATTTTTTTCAAACTTTCCTTTTTTGACCCATACTTTTCTACATAAACACATTTCAACCTTTCATCATTCACCTTCAAATCTTTAAAAATCAAAATCATTCTTCAAATCTCTCAAATCAATCCCAAATCTTGTTCAAAAACTCACCAATCTCTCAAAATCTCTTCACATCTTCTCAAATCTCCTTCCAATTTTTCGAAATCTCTTCTTCCCCCCCTTATATATAGACGTTTGGCCTCACCATTCCCCCACACCATTCGAATTTGCTCTTCTCCTTTCTCTCCTCCTTCCTTTCTTTTGCTTGAGGACAAGCAAACCTCTAAGTTTGGTGTGCTTTTCTGTGATCACTGAGCCAAGATTCATCAAGATCATGGCTCCTAACGGAAAACAAACCAATTTAAGAGGAAAGAAAGAGAATAATCTAAAGAACATGAAGACCATTATCACAAGATAATGGGTCTGAGGTCAGTGATCCCGGAAGTTAAATTTGATCTGAAAGAAGATGAATATCCGGGGATCCAAGAGCAAATTCGAAACAGAGGATGGGAAGTTCTGACCAATCCTGAAATAAAGGTTGGAAGGAACATGGTTCATGAATTCTACTCTAATCTGTGGTTAACAGATAAGCAGAGAATGACTGGAACTGCTTACCATACCTACAGAACTATGGTCAGAGGGAAAGTTATGTACTTCCATCTGGACAAAATAAGAGAAATCTTCAAATTGCCTCAACTGCAGGATGATCTTGATTCCTGTAATAGGAGAATGGTGAGAGCAGATAAAGGGTTGGATCAAGTTCTAGAGGACATATGCCTCCCTGGAACTAAGTGGATAACCAATTCAAAGGGTGTCCCAAACAAACTCAAGAGGGGAGACCTCAAACCAACTGCAAGAGGTTGGCTAGACTTTATTGGGCATTCCATATTACCTACTAGCAACTGTTTTGAGGTCACCATCAAGAGAGCAGTGATGATTCATTGCATTATGCTTGGAAAAGAAGTGAGGTTCATCATGTGATTGCTTGTGAAATCTACACAATTGCAAATAAAAATTCCACTGAAGCCAAATTGGCTTACCCAAGCTTGATCTCCTTGCTCTGTAAAGAGGCTGGGGTAAAGATGGGAGTAGATGAATTCATACCCATTGAACA
>NC_029780.3:46237785-46239019 GCF_000817695.3 Arachis duranensis
TGGTTGGGGGTGAGGAGCTCTGCTGTGTCTTGATGGATTAATGCAATTACTACTGTTTCTCATTCAATCATACTTGCTTCCATTCTAAGATACTACTTGTTCTTAAATCGGATGAATGTGATGATCCGTGACAATCATCATCATTCTCAACTATGAACGTGTGCCTGACAACCACCTCCGTTCTACCTTAGATTAAGTAGATATCTCTTGGATTCTTTAATCAGAATCTTCGTGGTATAAGCTAGAACTGATGGCGGCATTCAAGAGAATCCGGAAGGTCTAAACCTTGTCTGTGGTATTCTGAGTAGGATTCAATGATTGAATGACTGTGATGAGCTTCAAACTCCTGAGGGCGGGGCGTTAGTGACAGACGCAAAAGAATCACTTGATTCTATTCCGGCCTGATTGAGAACCGACAGATGGATAGTCGTGCCGTGACAGGGTGCGTTGAACATTTCCACTGAGAGGATGGGAGGTAGCCACTGACAATGGTGAAACCCTTGCATACAGCTTGCCATGGAAGGAGCCTTGCGTGCTTGAAGAAGAAGACAGTAGGAAAGCAGAGATTCAGAAGATGGATCATCTCCAAAACCTCAACCTGTTCCCTATTACTGCAGAACAAGTACTTATTTTATGTTCTTTTACTTTTCATAATCAACCTTGATAATTATCGATATCCTGACTAAGATTTACAAGATAACCATAGTTTGCTTCAAGCCGACAATCTCCGTGGGATCGACCCTTGCTCACGTAAGGTATTACTTGGACGACCTAGTGCACTTGCTGGTTAGTTTTGCGGGATTGCAAAGTGTGATTGCAATTTCTTGCACCAAATGTTCTTGATGCTCCACCCTTAGTTGTCCCATGTTGGAACTCAATTCTCCTAGGGAGGTGTTGATTTGCTCCCAATAGTTTTGTGGAGGAAAGTGCATCCCTTGAGGCATCTCAGGGATTTCATGATGAGTGGGGTCTCTTGTTTGCTCCATTCTTTTCTTAGTGATGGGCTTGTCCTCATCAATGAGGATGTCTCCCTCTATGTTAATTCCAACTGAATTACAGAGGTGACAATTGAGATGAGGGAAGGCTAAGCTTGCCAAGGTAGAGGACTTGTCCGCCACCTTATAAAGTTCTTGGGATATAACCTCATGAACTTCTACTTCCTCTCCAATCATGATGCTATGAATCATGATAGCCCGGTCTATAGTAACTTCGGACCGGTTGTTAGTGGGAATGG
>NC_029780.3:46239086-46240965 GCF_000817695.3 Arachis duranensis
TTGAGGTCATGCCTTCTCAGTTGAACCGGCTTTCCTCTTGAATCTCTCTTCCATTGGGCACCCTCTTCACAAATGTCAGTGAGGACTTGGTCCAACCTTTGATCAAAGTTGACCCTTCTAGTGTAGGGGTGTTCATCTCCTTACATCATGGGCAAGTTGAATGCCAACCTTACATTTTCCGGACTAAAATCTAAGCATTTCCCCCGAACCACTGTAAGCCAATTCTTTGGGTCCGGGTTCACACTTTGATCATGGTTCTTGGTGATCCATGCATTGGCATAGAACTCTTGAACCATTAAGATTCCGACTTGTTGATTGGGGTTGGTAAGAACTTCCCAACCTCTTCTTTGGATCTCATGTCGGATCTCTGGATATTCACTCTTTTTGAGTTTGAAAGGGACCTCGGGGATCACCTTCTTCATGGCCACAACTTCATAGAAGTGGTATTGATGCACCCTTGAGATGAATCTCTCCATCTTCCATGACTCGGAGGTGGAAGCTTTTGCCTTCCCTTTGCTCTTTCTAGAGGTTTCTCCGGCCTTAGATGCCATAAATGGTTATGGAAAAATAAAAAGCAATGCTTTTACCACACCAAACTTAGAAGGTTTGCTCGTCCTCGAGAAAAAGAAGAAAGAAGAGAGTAGAAGAAGAAGAAGAAAGATAGGAGATGGAGGGGGGCTTTGTGTTTCGGCCAAGGGGGAGAAGTAGTGTTTAGGTTGTGTGAAAATGAAGGAGTGAAGATGGGTTTATATAGGGGTGGAGAGAAGGGTAGGGTTTGGCCATTATGGGTGGGTTTGGGAGGGAAAGTGGTTTGAATTTGGATGGTGAGGTAGATGGGGTTTTATGAAGGATGGATGTGAGTGGTGAAGAGAATGGTGGGATTTGATAGGTGATGGGTTTTTGGGGAAGAGGTATTGAGGTGATTGGTGAATGGGTGAAGAAGAGAGAGAGTGGTGGGGTAGGTGGGGATCCTGTGGGGTCCACAGATCCTGAGGTGTCAAGGATAACTCATCCCTGCACCAAGTGGCGTGCAAAAATGCTCCTTCTGCCAATCCTTCGTTAAACACCGGGCTGTTGCCCTTTTCTGGCGTTTAACGCCAGCTTCTTGTCCATTCCTGGCGTTAAACGCCAGTCTGGTGCCCCTTTCTGGCGTTAAACGCCCAGAATGGTGCCAGACTGGGTGTTAAACGCCCATTTTGCTGTCTTCACTGGCGTTTAAATGCCAGCAAGTTTTCCTCTAGGGTGTGCTATTTTTCTTTTTTTTTTAATTCTATTTTTGCTTTTTCAATTGATTTTGTGACTTCAGATGATCATCAACCTACAGAAAACATAAAATAACAAAGGAAAATAGATAAAATATAACATTGGGTTGCCTCCCAACAAGCGCTTCTTTAATGTCAGTAGCTTGACAATTGGCTCTCACTGAGCCTCACAGATGCTCATAGTAATGTTGGAACCTCCCAACACCAAACTTATAGTTTGACTGTGGGGGTTCAACACCAAACTTAGAATTTGGTTGTGGCCTCCCAACACCAAACTTAGAGTTTAACTGTGGGGGCTCTGTTTGACTCTGTTTTGAGAGAAGCTCTTCATGCTTCCTCTCCATGGTTACAGAGGGATATCCTTGAGCCGTAAACACAAGGGATTCTTCATTCACTTGAATGATCAATTTTCCTCTGTCAACATCAATCACAGCCTTTGCTGTGGCTAGGAAATGTCTGCCAAGGATGATGGATTCATCCATGCACTTCCCAGTCTCTAGGACTATGAAATCAGCAGGGATGTAATGGTCTTCAATTTTTACCAGAACATCCTCTACAAGTCCATAAGCTTATTTTCTTGAATTGTCTGCCATCTCTAGTGAGATTCTTGCAGCTTG
>NC_029780.3:46241114-46241513 GCF_000817695.3 Arachis duranensis
ACTTCCCAGGGTCCTGTCTCTTTTGAGGTAATCTCTGCCTAGTCAAGTCATCCAGTTCTTTGGTGAGCAAAGGGGGTTCATATTCCCAAGTCTCATTACCAAATAACTTGTCATTTAGCTTCATGATTGCTCCAAGGTATTTAGCAACTTGCTCTTCAGTGACATCTTCATCCTCTTCAGAGGAAGAATACTCATCAGAGCTCATGAATGGCAGAAGTAAATCCAATGGAATCTCTATGGTCTTAGTGTGAGCCGCAGATTCCCAAGGTTCCTCATTAGGGAACTCATTGGAGGCCAGTGGACGTCCATTGAGGTCTTCCTCAGTGGCAAACACTGCCTCTTCCTCCTCTTCAAATTCGGCCATGTTGATGGCCTTACACTCTCCTTTTGGATTCTCTT
>NC_029780.3:46241638-46245093 GCF_000817695.3 Arachis duranensis
TTTTGATTAGATCAGAGACCATGGTTGCTAAGTCAGAGTGCCTCTGCTTAGAATTCTCTGTCTGTTGCTGAGAAGATGATGGAAAAGGCTTGCCATTGCTAAACCTGTTTCTTCCACCATTGTTGTTGTTGAAACCTTGTTGAGGTCTCTGTTGATCCTTCCATGAGAGATTTGGATGATTTCTCCATCAAGGATTATAGGGGTTTCCATAGGGTTCTCCCATGTAATTCAGATGAAGCGTCCTTAGTACTGTCTGGTGCAGCTTGCATTCCAGACAGACTTTGAGAAATCATATTGACTTGCTGAGTTAATATTTTGTTTTGAGCCAATATGGCATTCAGAGTATCAATCTCAAGAACTCCTTTCTTCTGATTCGTCCCATTGTTCACAGGATTCCTTTCAGAAGTGTACATGAATTGGTTATTTGCAACCATTTCGATGAGTTCTTGAGCTTCTGCAGGCGTTTTCTTCAGATGAAGAGATCCTCCGGCAGAGCTGTCCAATGACATCTTGGACAGTTCAGACAGACCATCATAGAAGATACCTATGATGCTCCATTCAGAAAGCATGTCAGAAGGATATTTTCTGATCAATTGTTTGTATCTTTCCCAAGCTTCATAGAGGGATTCACCTTCCTTCTGTCTGAAGGTTTGGATTTCCACTCTAAGCTTACTCAATTTTTGAGGTGGAAAGAACTTTGCCAGGAAGGCATTGACTAGCGTTTCCCAAGAGTTCAGGCTTTCTTTAGGTTGTGAGTCCAACCATATTCTAGCTCTGTCTCTTACAGCAAAAGGGAATAGCATAAGCCTGTAGACCTCAGGGTCAACCCCATTGGTCTTGACAGTGTCACAGATTTGCAAGAACTCAGCTAAAAACTAATGAGGATCTTCCAATGGAAGTCCATGAAACTTGCAATTCTGTTGCATTAGAGAAACTAATTGAGGCTTAAGCTCAAAGTTGTTTGCTCCAATGGCAGGGAGCTTCTCCCACAGAATTTGGGAGTAGGTGCGGTAAAGTCACCCAGCACCTTCCTTACATTGTTGGCATTGTCGTTGTTTTCGGCTGCCATGTCTTCTTCTTGTTTGAAGATTTCTATTAGGTCCTCTATAGAGAGTAGTGCTTTAGCTTCTCTTAGCTTTCGCTTCAATGTCCTTTCAGGTTCAGGGTCAGCCTCAACAAGAATGCTTTTGTCTTTGCTCCTGCTCATATGAAAGAGAAGAGAATAAGAAAATATGGAATCCTCTATGTCACTGTATAGAGATTCCTTGAGGTGTCAGAGGAAAAGAAGAATAGAAGAAGGAGGTAGAAGAATTCGAACTTATCAAGAGGAATAAAGTTCGAATTGTGCATTGAGGAGGAGTGTTAGTCCATAAATAGAAGGATGTGAGAAGAGGGGAAGAAATTTTCGAAAATTAAAGTGAATTAATTAAAAGAGATTTTGAAAAATGGTAACTGATTTTCGAAAAATAAGATTGGGAAAGAAATTAAGTCAAATAGAAAAAGATTTTGAAATTAGAAATCAACAAGATATGATTGAAAACTATTTTGAAAAAGATGTGATTAAGAAGATATGATTGAAAAGATATGATTTTAAAAAGATATGATTGAAAAACAATTAAAAAGATTTGATTCTTAAAATTAATGACTTGGCTAACAAGAAATTTAAAAGATATGATTCAGACATTAAACCTTTCTCAACAGAAAAAGCAACATACTTGAAATGTTGAATCAAATCATTAATTGTTAGCAAGTATTTTTGAAAAAATGGAAAGAAATTGATTTTGAAAATATATGATTGAAAAGATATGATTTGAAAAAGATTTGATTTTGAAAAATTATGGAAACTTGAAAAAAATTTGAATTAAAAACAAAATCTTCCCTCTTGTGCCATCCTGGCGTTAAATGCCCAGAATGGTATCTATTCTGCCATTTAACACCCAAAATGCTACCTTTTTGGGCGTTAAACGCCCAGCCAGGTACCCTGGCTGGCGTTTAAACGCCAGTTTTCCTTCTTCACTGGGCGTTTTGAACGCCTAGCTTTTTCTGCGTAATTCCTCTGCTGTATGTTCTGAATCTTCAATTCTCTGTATTATTGACTAGAAAAGAAACACTTTTGAAAATTTTTTTTTTGGATTTTTAAGGATGAGGAATAATCGAAATGCAACTAAATCAAATAAACAATGCATGCAAGACACCAAACTACTGACACTAACAAATTGAAAATGCCTATGAGAAACAACAAAACACTCAAGACAAGAGAATTTAAAGATCAGAGCAAGGAAATCATCAAGAGCAACTTGAAGATCAATGAAGACACATGAATGAATTCGAAAAATGCAAGAAGAACAGAAACGTGCAATTGACACCAAACATAAAATGAGACACTAGACTCTAACAAGAAATGTTTTTGGTTTTTTTATGATTTTGTAGTTTTTTTTATTTTTCGATAATTATGTGGAAAAAAGAAAATAAAGAGGATCAAAACTTTTAATAAGAATTCCAGGAATCATGCAATGTTAGTCTAAAGCTGTAGTCTAAAAAGATTAGAAAGCTTTAGTCTAAAGGAATTAGACATGGCTAGCTAAGCTTTAGCAGGACATTGCATTCAAGAGCTAAATTGATGAGAATCAATCAGCTTTGGTGATGATGAGAACATCACCTTGAAACTCTAGAATTCATTCTTAAAAATTCTGAAGAAAATACCTAATATAAGCAACAAGATGAACCGTCATTTGTCCAAACTCAAACAATCCCCGGCAACGGCACCAAAAACTTGGTGCACAAAATTGTGATCATCAATGGCGCCATAAACATGGTACGCTCAATTGCAATCTCAACTCTTTATCACAACTTCGCACAACTAACCAGCAAGTGCACTGGGTCGTCCAAGTAATAAACCTTACACGAGTAAGGTTCGATCCCACGGAGATTGTTGGTATGGAGCAAGCTATGGTCATCTTGTAAATCTCAGTCAGGCGGACTCAAATGGGTATGGAGGATAACATAAAACATAAAATAAGGATAGAGATACTTATGTAATTCATTGGTGAGAATTTCAGATAAGCATGTGGAGATGCTTTGTCCCTTCCGTCTCTCTGCTTTCCTACTGTCTTCATCCAATCCTTCTTACTCCTTTCCATGGAAAGCTGTATGTTGGGCATCACCATTGTCAATAGCTACAGTCCCATCCTCTTAGTGAAAATGTTCAACGTGCTCTGTCACAGCACGGCTATTCATCTGTCGGTTCTCGATCATGTCGGAATAGAATCTAGTGATTCTTTTGCGTCTGTCACTAACGCCCCACAATCGCGAGTTTGAAGTTCGTCACAGTCATTCAATCCTTGAATCCTACTCAGAATACCACAGACAAGGTTTAGACCTTCCGGATTCTCAAGAATGCCGCCATCCATTCTAGATTATACCACGAAGATTCTGATTAAGGAACCCAAGAGATA
>NC_029780.3:46245300-46245621 GCF_000817695.3 Arachis duranensis
ATAGTAATTGCATTAATACTCGAGGTACAGCAGAGCTCCACACCTTAATCTATGGTGTGTAGAAACTCCATCATTGAAAATTCATAAGAACAAGGTCTAGGCATGGCCAAGAGGCCAGCCCCCATGATCTAAGAACTAGACGTCCAAAGATGAAAATACAATAGCAAAAGGTCCTATTTATAGAGAACTAGTAGCTTAGGGTTTACAAAAATGAGTAAATGACGAAAAAATCCACTTCCGGGCCCACTTGGTATGTGCTTGGGCTGAGCATTGAAGCTTTCATGTGTAGAGACTTTTCTTGGAGTTAAACACCAGCTTTTG
>NC_029780.3:46245703-46247134 GCF_000817695.3 Arachis duranensis
TTGTGCCAGTTCCGGCGTTTAACGCCAGAATTCTTGAGCTGACTTGGAACGCCTGTTTGGGCCATCAAATCTCGGGCAAAGTATAAACTATTATACATTGCTGGAAAGCCCAGAATGTGTACTTTCCAACGCAATTGAGAGAGCGCCAATTGGGCTTCTGTAGCTCCAGAAAATCCACTTCGAGTGCAGGGAGGTCAGAATCCAACAGCATCTACAGTCCTTTTTAGCCTCTGAATCAGATTTTTGTTCAGGTCCCTCAATTTCAACCAGAAAATACCTGAAATCACAGAAAAACACACAAACTCATAATAAAGTCCAGAAAAGTGAATTTTAAATAAAAACTAATAAAAATATAATAAAAACTAACTAAAATATACTAAAAATAATGCCAAAAAGCGTATAAATTATCCGCTCATCAATCAGTTCAGCCATATGCATGCATAAAATACTTTTAGAAGAAGGTGCCAGACCTTCCATTCAGCCCCAAAGAAGGTTAAATCCAGCAATGAAGGAAGTAGTGCAGAAAGAAGTTATGAAGTTGTGGCAGGGAGGAGTAATCTATCCAATTTCAGATAGCCCATGGGTCAGTCCAATTCAAGTGGTCCCCAAGAAAGGAGGAATCATTGTGGTGCCCAACGAAAGGAATGAGCTAATCCCTACAAGAACCATCACAGGCTGGAGAATGTGTATTGACTACAGGAAGCTCAATGAAGCCACAAGAAAAGATCATTTCCCCCTTCCCTTCATGGATCAAATGTTGGAAAGACTTGCGGGACATGCATATTATTGTTTTCTAGATGGTTATTCAGGATATAACCAAATAGTGGTTGATCCAAGAGACCAAGAGAAAACATCATTCACCTGCCCATATGGAGTGTTTGCCTACAGGCACATGCCATTTGGGCTATGTAATGCACCCGCAACTTTTCAATGCTGCATGCTCTCCATCTTTTCAGATATGATAAAGAAGTTCATTGAAGTTTTCATGGATGACTTCTCAGTATTTTGAGATTCCTTCCCTAATTGCCTAAACCATCTTGCTTTGGTATTTGATGAGCGGATAATTTATACGCTTTTTGGCATTGTTTTTAGTATGTTTTTAGTATATTTTAGTTAGTTTTTAGTATATTTTTATTAGTTTTTAGTTAAAATTCACTTTTCTGGACTTTACTATGAGTTTGTGTGTTTTTCTATGATTTTAGGTATTTTCTGGCTGAAATTGAGGGTCTTGAGCAAAAATCTGATTCAGAGACTGAAAAGGACTGCAGATGCTGTTGGATTCTGACCTCGCTGCACTCGAAGTGAATTTTCTGGAGCTACAGAAGTCCAATTGGCAAGCTCTTAACGGCGTTGGAAAGTAGACATCCTGGGCTTTCCAGCAATGTATAATGGTCCATACTTTGCCCGAGATTTGATGGCCCAAACCGGCGT
>NC_029780.3:46251082-46252046 GCF_000817695.3 Arachis duranensis
TGGTTCCTACAAGAACAGTTACAGGGTGGCGTATGTGTATTGACTACAGAAGGCTCAATACAGCCACCAGAAAGGATCATTTTCCTTTACCATTCATAGACCAAATGCTAGAAAGACTAGCTGGCCATGATTATTACTGCTTTTTGGATGGCTATTCAGGTTACAACCAAATTGCAGTAGACCCTCAGGACCAAGAGAAAACAGCATTTACCTGCCCTTCCGACATGTTTGCCTACAGGAGGATGCCTTTTGGTCTGTGTAATGCTCCTGCAACCTTTCAGAGATGCATGTTATCCATCTTCTCTGATATGGTGGAGAAATTCCTGGAAGTCTTCATGGATGACTTCTCAGTATATGGAGACTCATTCAGCTCCTGTCTTAACCAGCTATCACTTGTCCTGAAAAGATGCCAAGAGACTAACCTGGTTTTAAACTGGGAGAAATGTCACTTTATGGTGACTGAAGGAATTGTCCTTGGACACAAAATTTCATGCAAGGGAATAGAGGTGGATAAGGCAAAGATAGAGGTAATTGAAAAATTACCACCACCTGCCAATGTTAAGGCAATCAGAAGCTTTCTGGGGCATGCAAGATTCTACAGAAGGTTTATAAAGAATTTTTCGAAAATTGCAAAACCTTTGAGCAACCTGCTAGCTACTGACACACCATTTGTGTTTGACACACAGTGTCTGCATGCATTTGAGACCCTAAAAGCTAAGCTGGTCACAGCACCAGTCATCTCTGCACCCGATTGGACATTGCCATTTGAACTAATGTGTGATGCCAGTGACCATGCCATTGGTGCAGTGTTGGGACAGAGGCATAACAAGCTTCTGCACGTCATTTATTATGCCAGCCGTGTTCTAAATGATGCACAGAAGAATTACACAACCACAGAAAAAGAGTTACTTGCAGTGGTCTATGCCATTGACAAGTTTAGATCCTATCTAGTGGGATCCAAAGT
>NC_029780.3:46253473-46253634 GCF_000817695.3 Arachis duranensis
CCAGTAAAGGTGCCATTTTGGGCGTTAAACGCCAGAATGGGCACCATTCTAGGCGTTTAACGCCAGGTGTGCAGCATCCTGAGCGTTCAGCAAAACGCCCAGTGATAAAGGGAATCCTGGCGTTTAACGCCAGCCAGGGCACCTGGCTGGGCGTTAAACGG
>NC_029780.3:46254958-46255421 GCF_000817695.3 Arachis duranensis
TGAAATTGGCTACTGGGCCAGCCTAGAAGCATCTATCACCAAGTTGCAAGAAACTATGAAGCAACTTAAGGAAGAACAACAGAATCAGAACTGCATGCTCTGCAAATTGCTGAAGGAACAAGAGAAGCAGGGGCGTGAACTTCAAGAACTGAAACGCCAAAAATTCTCCTCTCAAGCTGAGGGAGCATCCACTTCTCAAAATCAAGGTTGTTGAGTCCTAACTCTGTGAAAACCTCTATCATTAGGAGCCTATTTAATTTTTTTGGTTTTTTGTTTTCTATTTTAGTATCATCTTATATCTATTTTTGAGTCTTGTTCTTAATTCATAATTAATAAAATTTAAAATTCATGTCTTAAAGCTATGAATATCCTATGAGTCCATCACCTCTCTTAAATGAAAAGTGCTTTAATCAGAAAAGAACAAGAAGTACAGGATTTCGAATTCATCTTTGAAACTAGTTGA
>NC_029780.3:46255554-46256177 GCF_000817695.3 Arachis duranensis
AATTGTTGGCTCTTGAAAGAATGAGGAGAAAGAGAACTGTTATTGAGGATCTGAAAAATCATCAAATTGATTCTTGAAGCAAGAAAAAGCAGTGATTCAAAAAAAAACGAAAAAAAAAGAAAGAAAAGAAAGAGAAAAAGAAGAAAAGAAAGAAATAAAGTTGTGATCCAAGGCAAAAAAAGAGTGTGCTTAAGAACCCTGGACACCTCTAATTGGGGACCCTAGCAAAGCTGGGTCACAATCTAAAAAGGTTCACCCAAGTATGTGTCTGTGGCATGTATGTATCTGGTGGTAATACTGGAAGACAGAGTGCTTTGGGCCACAGCCAAGACTCATACACTAGCTATGTTCAAGAATCATTATACTTAACTAGGAGAATCAATAACACTATCTGAGTTCTGAGTTACTATAGATGCCAATCATTCTGAACTTCAAGGGATGAATTGAGATACCAAAACTGTTCGGAAGCAAAAAGCTACTAGTCCCGCTCATCTAATTGGAGCTAAGTTTCCTTGATATTTTGGAGTCTATAGTATATTCTCTTCTTTTTATCCTACTTTGATTTTCAGTTGCTTGGGGACAAGCAACAATTTAAGTTTGGTGTTGTGATGAGCGGATAATTT
>NC_029780.3:46256397-46299663 GCF_000817695.3 Arachis duranensis
GAGCAAAAATCTGATTCAGAGACTGAAAAGGACTGCAGATGCTGTTGGATTCTGACCTCGCTGCACTCGAAGTGGATTTTCCAGAGCTACAGAAGTCCAATTGGCGGGCTCTCAACGGCGTTGGAAAGTAGACATCCTGGGCTTTCCAGCAATGTATAATAGTCCATACTTTTCCCGAGATTTGATGGCCCAAACTGGCGTCGCAAATCAGCCTCAGAATTTCTAGCGTTTAACGCTGGAATTGGCATAAAACTTGGAGTTAAACGCCCAAACTGGCATGAAAGCTGGCGTTTAACTCCAGAAAAAGTCTCTACAAATGAAAGCTTCATGAAAGCTGGCGTTTAACTCAGAAAAGGTCTCTACACGAAAATGCTTCATTGCCCAGCCCAAGCACACACTAAGTGGACCCAGAAGTGGATTTTTACGTCATTTTACTCATTTCTGTATACCTTAGGTTACTAGTTCACTATTAATAGGATCTTTTGACATTGTATCTGTACCTCATGACACTTTACACGTTTCTTTGTGTACTTCCTAAGGCATGAGTCTCTAAACCCCATGGTTGGGGGTGAGGAGCTCTGCTGTGTCTTGATGGATTAATGCAATTACTACTGTCTTTCATTCAATTATGCTTGCTTCCATTCTAAGAGGTGCGTTGAACATTTCCACTGAGAGGATGGGAGGTAGCCACTGACAACGGTGACACCCTTGCATACAGCTTGCCATGGAAGGAGCCTTGCGTGCTTGAAGAAGAAGACAGTAGGAAAGCAGTGATTCAGAAGATGGAGCATCTCCAAAACCTCAACCTGTTCCCCATTACTGCAGAACAAGTACTTATTTTATGTTCTTTTACTTTTCACAATCAACCTTGATAATTATCGATATCCTGACTAAGATTTACAAGATAACCATAGTTTGCTTCAAGCCGACAATCTCCGTGGGATCGACCCTTACTCACGTAAGGTATTACTTTGACGACCCAGTGCACTTGCTGGTTAGTTGTGCGGGATTGCAAAGTGTGATTGCAATTTCGTGCACCAGTATTGAAAAGATGTCAAAAAACCAATTTAGTCTTGAACTGGGAAAAATGTCATTTCATGGTAACAGATGGAATAGTTCTTGGCCATAAAGTTTCTAATCAAAGCATTGAGGTAGACAGAGCTAAGGTGGAGCTAATTGAAAAATTACTTCCACCAAGTGATGTCAAGGCAATTAGGAGCTTTTTGGGACATGCTGCCTTCTATAGAAGGTTTATTAAAGATTTTTCAAAGATAGCCAAGCCCTTAAGCAATCTCCTGAGGTCTGATACACCATTTATTTTTTATGAGAAATGCATGCTAGCATTTGAAAACTTGAAAAAGAGGCTATCCTCAGCTCTTATCATCACCCCACCTGATTGGAATTTACCATTCGAACTGATGTGTGATGCATCTGATTTCGCAGTTGGGGCAGTGTTAGGGCAGAGAAAAGAAAATTTGGTGCATGTCATATACTATGCAACAAGGTCCTTAATGATACTCAAAGGAATTATACCACTACCAAAAAGGAGTTGCTGGCAATAGTTTTTGAATTTGACAAATTTAGATCATATCTTATTGGCTCTAAAGTTATTGTTTTCACTGATCACACAGCACTCAAATATCTATTTGCCAAACAAGAGTCAAAACCAAGACTAATCAGATGGATTTTATTGTTGCAGGAGTTCAACATTGAAATTAGAGACAAAAAGGGTGTGGAGAACAAAGTGACAGACCATCTATCTAGAATCCCTTGTGAGAAGGATGATGCCCATGATACAAGTGTAAATGAATTCTTCTCAGATGAGCAGCTAATGATGATTCATAAAGCACCTTGGTTTGCAGATATTGCCAATTTTAAAGCAGCCGGTGACTTACCCCTTGGAATCAACAAATATTAAAGAAGAAAACTCATCAATGATGCCAAGTATTTCATTTGGGATGAACCCTATCTCTTTAAGAAATGCTCAGATGGAATCCTTAGGAGGTGCATCTCAGAAGAAGAAGGACGAAGGGTCCTGTGGAGTTGCCATAGTGCTAGTTATGGAGGTCACTTTGAAGGAGAAAGAACTGCCGCAAAGGTGCTGCAGTTTGGGTTTTTCTGGCCCACTATCTTCAAAGATGCTAAGGAATTGGTGAGAAGCTGCAACGAATGCCAAAGGGCTGGCAACCTGCCCAAGAGAAATGAGATGCCACAGCAATACATTCTAGAACTTGAACTGTTTGATGTATGGAGAATCGATTTCATGGGACCATTCCCACCCTCATATTCAAACAAGTTTATCTTGGTGGCAGTAGACTATGTATCTAAGTGGGTGGAGGCAGTGGCGACCCCAACTAAAGACAACAAGGTAGTCATAAACTTTCTTCGAAGGAATATCTTCACCAGGTTTGGAGTCCCACGAGCCCTCATCAGTGACGGAGGGAGCCATTTCTGCAATAGACCATTGGAAGCCGTACTCCTACGATATGGGGTGAAGCATAAGGTTGCCACACCTTATCATCCCCAAACAAGTGGGCAAACAGAGATATCTAACCGAGAGTTGAAAAGGATTCTGGAAAAGACTGTGGGAATATCAAGAAAGGATTGGGCGAAGAAGCTAGATGATGCTCTTTGGGCATACAGAACAGCCTTCAAACACCAATTGGGATGTCCCCATATCAACTGGTGTATGGTAAGGCTTGTCATTTGCCATTAGAGCTAGAGCACAAGGCCTCCTGGGCCCTTAAAACACTGAACCTAGACAGCACTACTGCTGGTGAAAAAAGGGTCCTGCAGCTTCAAGAATTGGAAGAATTTAGATCTCAAGCCGATGAAAATACCAAGATCTATAAAGAAAAAGTAAAAAGGAGACATGATCTCAACTTGGTACCCAGAAGTTTCGAAGAAGGGCAACATGTGCTTCTCTACAACTCTAGACTGAAACTATTTCCTGGGAAACTCAAATCAAGATGGTCGGGACCCTTTCCAGTCACAAAAGTCTCACCTTATGGACACATAGAAATAATGGAAGAAGGCTCAAAGAGAAGATTCACTATGAATGGAAAAAGACTCAAACACTACTTGGGCAGCATGGGGGAGACCCCCAAACAGAAGTATAACCTCAAGTTGACGTTGAATCTAAAGGATCTACAGCTGGATAGATACCTTTGGCAGCCAATCCTCTTGATAATACGGTCGTAGCATCCAAATGTGCAAATGTCGTAGCAGGGGCAGGGTCGGTCAAATCATCTGTGGGTACATAAACTGCTTGAATAGAAGTTGTAGACCTTTCTTTGGTAGAAGTAACGCTAAAAAAGCGCTTTGTTGGGAGGCAACCCAACCTGAAGTAATTCTCTTTTCATAAGTCTTTCAATAAAAATTTCAAGTTGGATTCTCTATAGTGTGAGGAGCTAAGTTTGGTGTTACACACCAAAAATAATTCAAGGGTGAATATAGGGCTCTAAGTTTGGTGTTCTACCAAAACTCCAGCTGAAGAGTGCATTGCAACCCTTAGTGATGAAGCATTCCTCTAGCAATTAGAGAACTTACTTGATAGAGGCTTAACCTCTAAAACATAGATTATCTTTTTAAGCTCATAGTTGTTTCTTAATAAAAAGCACACAAGGTTCTTACATGCATCCAATTTGTCAAGTAAGCAAAGAACTAAGTTTGGTGTTCACACACCAAGTTAAGCCTGAAGCTCACAAGCACACAAGCATGCTAACCCTTTTTCCAAGTGCTTGGGGAACAAGCAACTTTCAATAGTGTTGCATGAATTCAATCAATCTCAGGGAATGAGCATACCCCCATCATCCAAGGAAATAGACAGGGATGCAAATGTTAGGACGAGAATACCAAGGAAGATATCATGAGGTTGTTTCAAACCATCTCGAAATGCAGAACTCTAAGTGAAAAATGATTGAATAGAACCTGCATCTTTTACTTGTTCCTCTTTATTCACATCCAAGTGTGCTGGCTTAATGTCTCGAGTATTCACTTTCACCTTTTTTATTTGTATGCTTGTCCTTTAAGTTAATCAAAAAGAAAATGTTATGAAAAGAACAAGAGTGGAGTCATTTTGTGAAGTGCATTCTGAATGTTTGTGATAGGATGATTAGTAAGCTAAGTTGGTCCACCAAACAAGGAAGGAAAGCAACTATCTATCCTAAGTCCTATGTTTGAGACACATCCTTTGAGACTAACTAAACAATAAGATCCCAATAAGAAAAGAGAAATAGCAATAAAAGTGAAAAAAAAAGAAACACAATAAGAAACAATGCTAGGCACCAAGGGTTTCAAAATTGAGGCATGTGTCTGTGGTGTTTATGTGCATGGGATATACTTGGATGAATAAGCTCTTAGGGGTGCCTTATCACTTGGTAACTTGGATTAACTAATCCGGGATTATCAGCTGAAAGTCCACTATCAAGAGTAACCTTTGCTACGGAACACTTAGTAACCCAAAGAGGTGCTGGACACAAAGGTCTTAAGAAAGGAAAAATAACAAACCATGTGCCTGTGGTGTGTATGTATGGGGGAAAGAGACTTAAGGGAGTAAGTCCTTAGGGGTGTCTTAACACCTAGCACCTTGAACCAACTGGTTTGGGAGTGTTGGCTGAAAGCTTATCATAACGAGTCGCCCTCTTACAGAGCACTTAGCAAAAATGAAAATAAACCTTGAAAAAGAAGGAAGGATCAATAAGAAAGAAGTCTCAAAGGATGCAATCAAGAAAGTGACCAAGGAATTGATAAAGGCTTGAAACCTAAAAGGGAGGAACCTAAGTTGCTATGCATGAAACCCCATAAACCAGGAATTTTACTTCTATTTTATCTTCTTGTTCTTTCATTTCATTCTTCTTATGCTTCAGTACTTGCTTAGGGACAAGCAAGCTTTAAGTTTGGTGTTGTGATGCCAGGACATCTAGGCCAGTTTTACTGACCTTTTCTTTACTGTTTTAGGATAGTTTCATGCATTTTCTTAGTGAATAAGGCAAGTTTTGGATGAAATTACACTTACACCTTGATTCAAGCAACTATTGTGAATTTTGCATGATTTCATTAGAATTTTGCTAGAATTGCATGATAAATTGATAATGCATAATCTCATGACTTTGGCTAGAGCTTTGATGCACTTTAATTGCTTGATTTCAGGACAAGGGAAGCAAGGAAGAACCACGTTAGTATTCACGTTAACCTAGTTAACGTGAACACTAACGTGGAATGATAAAAAGCTTGCAACGTTAATGAGAAAAGTAACCACCAATAACGCCTGCGAAGCCATCCATAGCTCACGTTATTTGCCACGTTAACTAAGTTAATGTGGTAGTTAACGTAGAAGCAAAAGAGAACTCCAACGTTAAGAGAAAATGTGAACACCAATAACGTTTTTCTCCAACGTTAGTGGTAAAAGTGAACACCACTAACGTTGGAAAACTTGGCAATGATCCACGTTAAGAGTCACGTTAACTTAGTTAACGTGAACTCTAACGTGGAAGAGAAGACCAAATGCCAACGTTAGTGACACTCACTTTTGTCACTAACGTTGGACCAACTAGCATTGCCTACGTTAACTTTAACGTTAAGACCATTAACGTGAAATTTAACGTGGAGTTGAGATCAAGGAGCCAACGTTAGTGACACTCACTTTTGTCACTAATGTTGGAAGATGGCATCACTACTACGTTAAGAGCCACGTTAACTTAGTTAACGTGAGTTCTAACGTATAGAATTTGGGCATTTGGAGCGTTAGTCGCAAAGGTGAGTGTCACTAACGCTCTCGAAGGTGAGACACATCCACGTTAAGAGTCACATTAGCTACACTAACGTGAACTCTAACGTAGGAACAAAAGGCACCAAGCAACCTTAATGGGAAAAGTGATTCCCAATAATGCTCGCGAAGGGGTATAAGCCAACGTTATTGGGAAAAGTGAGTCCCAATAACGTTGGCCAAAAATTAAGAAGGCAACGTTAGTGGTCACGTTAAGACCACTAACGTTGGAGTTAATGTGGGTACATGAGGGTGGAACGTTAGTGGAAAAAGTGAATGCCACTAACGTTCTCGAACCCACAATGGCACTCAACATTAATCTCACTAAATGCCCAAGCCTAATTCAGATTTCTCTGCAAGCTGGGCCCACTAAAGATGAGAACTGCTTCAACTCAAGATCCAGAGCCCACATCCAAGACTTGAAGAACTCACTAAAAGATCAAGAGGAGTAGTATATATAGGAGTAGTTTTGAAATATAGAAAAGCAGGGCACTTTTGGGAACTACTCTCTGTATATTTACTTTTCTGCACTTTTAGCATGGATTCTTCTTTTCTGCCATTTTTCATTTCTAGAGTTATGAACAACTAAACCCCTTTCATTGGGTTAGGGAGCTCTATTGTAGTTTGATGGATCAATTATAGTTTTCATTCTTCTTCTTCTTTCTTTTCTCTTGATCTTACTAGAAAGCTTTCGATCTTAATTCAATTGGTTAGTTGTCTTGGAAAAGAAACTCTCCATAATTGGATCTCCTTTGAACCTTGGAAAAGGGATGAGGAGATCATACTAGAAATGCTTTCTCATGTTGGACCAAATTGGAGTTTGGACGGATATAGTGACATGTAATCTTCCCAACACTTTTATTTGGAAATACATGTGGTATAATCAGTGACCACACTTCATCTCTTCCCATGAGCAATTAAATCAAGGAATTGGGCAATTGTTCAAGCTTAGAGAGATTGGATTGCCAAGGAATTGGGATCCAATCACTTAAGATTGCCAAGGAGATCAATGAATGCATTGATTGAGGAAGAGATGAGAATGAACTTGATCCGAAGAATGCAACATCTCCTGAACCCAATGATTTCCCCATTTCTGATCTTACCCATTCTCTTTACTTTTTTCCATTTATTTTCATGCTCATTACCCCAAATCCCCATTTAAGATTCTGCACTTTAATTTCTGTTATTTACTTCCAATCATTTAAATTTCTGCAAGTTCCCAATCTAAATTCTGTTTAGCTCAACTAGCATATTCTTCTAACTAAAGTTGCTTGACCAATCAATCCTTGTGCGATTCGACCTCACTCTATTGTGAGTTTTACTTGACGACAATTCGGTATACTTGCCGAAGGAAAATTTGTTGAGAGACTAAGCAGATTTGGTAGGAGGGGTTTACTAGTTGAACTAAGCAGATTTGAATTTGGAAGTGCAGAAAATTAAATGGCGGAAAAAGTAAATTGCATGAAATTGTGAATGACTAAAAGTAAATAACAAGAAATTAAAGTGCAGAAGCTAAAAGTGCAGGAAAATAAATAGGAATGGGGTGATTAAGCATGATAGTAAACAACAGAAAATAAAGAGAATGGGCAGATCAGAAATAGGGAGTTCATTGGGCCTAGGAGATGTTGCATTCTCCGGATCAAGTTCATTCTCATCTCTTCCTCAATCAATGCGTTTATTGATCTCCTTGGCAATCTTAAGTGATTGGATCCCAATTCTTTGGCAATCCAATCTCTCTAAGCTTGAACAATTTCCCAATTCTTTGATTCAATTGCTCATGGGAAGAGATAAAGTATGGTCACTGATTATACCACATGTATTTCCAAATCAAAGTGTTGGTAGGATTATATGTCACTATATCCATCCAAACCCCAATCCGGTCCAACATGAGAAAGTATTTCTAGCATGATCTCCTCATTCATCTTCCAAGGTTTAGAGGAGATCCAATTATGAATATCTTCTTTTGCAAGACAACTACCCAATTGGACGAAGATCAAAAGCTTTCTAGCAAAATCAAGAGAAAAGAAAGAAGAAGAAGAAGAAGAATGAAAACTATTATTGATTCATTGAATTACAACAGAGCTCCCTAACCCAATGAAAGGGATTTAGTTGTTCATAGCTCTGGGAATGGAAATTGAAGTTGAAAAGTACATTGCAACAAAACTAAAATGCAGAGAAAGTAAATTGGGCAGAGTTACAATACTCAATGTGTAAGCCCCCTTTTTCTAACTTAAACTCTAATCTATTTATACACTTTCTTCCTTCAATCTTCAAGCACTTGGATTGGGCCCTTTGGCCTTTGCTGAAGCTAGTTGGAAGTGGCCTTTAGTGGCTTTGATGGAGACGTTTGGGAGTTAACGTTCATACTCTGCATGGATGCTTTTTGTATTGAAGTTTAATTGGCAATGGAGTCCACATTGGAGTTCAACGTTTGAGCTCAAACGTTGGGTCAAACCTTACCTAACAGGGATGGGACGTTGGCCCAAAAGTTTAACCCAACGCTGGACTCAACATTGGACCACTAACGTTTGCCTATCCACGCGTACGCGTTACATACGCTTGCGCGCTGATTGGCTAAAATCTTCATCCACGCGTACGTATGACCCACGCGTACGCGTGACCCACGCGTACGCGTGACCCACGCGTACGCGTGACCCACGCGTACGCGTGACCCACGCGTACGCATCGATGCACGATTTTCCAATCCCAAAACTATGTTGGAGGTAACGTTGGACCCCCAACGTTTCCTCCAACGTTGGCACCCCTTCACCTTGACGTTGCTAGCAACGTTGGAGCACCAACTTTGGCTCCAACGTTGCACACCATAGTTGTAGTTGGAGTCATAGTTGGAGGTCCAACTATGGCTCCAACTATGGTCTTTTGCATGAGTAGTTGGAGTTATAGTTGGTAGTCTAACTATAGCTCCAACTATGGTCCCTTTTAATGAGTAGTTGGAGTTATACTTGGAGGTCTAACTATAGCTCCAACTATGGCCTTCTTCATGCAATGTTTTGGGTGAAGTTTGAGGTCCAACTTTGGACTCAAACGTTGCCTTCTTTAGTAGTTGGAGGTATAGTTAGAGGTCCAACTATAACTCCAACTATGCACCTTTCTTGGCCAACGTTTAAGGCATAGTTAGAGCTCTAACGTTGGCTCCAACTATGCACCTCTTGAGTATAACGTTTGAGGCAATATTGGAGCACCAACTTTGGCTCCAACATTGCTTCCCTTTGCTTCCTTCCATGGCCTTCTTGTTGCTTCTTTGCCTTCCCTTTCTTAGCTTCCTTTTCACCTATCATCAACCAAATATTTGCATCAAAGTTTGCTATAATTCACAAGATCTTTGCATCATTCAATCATCAAACAAAATTTGCATACAATCTTATGAAAAGCACATAAATAACCAAGTTTGCATGAATCAAGGTATGCATGAATTGCTTATCTAAATACTTACTTATAACTCAAGAAAGTGCATAAAACCTAATGAAAACAGAAGAAAAAGGCTAGTGAAACTAGCCTAAGATGCCTTGGCATAAGTTATCCAGAATGCGAAGGAGGCCATCTTCGCTGCCGGGGAATCCCTGAAGTCTTAGGTAGCTCTTCTTGCTCCCAACTTCAACATCTCCTGGATTGGTCCCTTCAAGACGGTTCGTGATAGCCAGATTGTGGATCTCAACATTGAGAAGCGAGTGTAAAGGGTTTCGTGTCTTTTTGTTTTATGTTTGCCGTGTATTGGACTCCTTTTTTTCTTTATTTTTTGCACTCTGTATTTATGCCTGACGGGCCGACTTGTATTGAGACCATGTTAGTTAGTACCTTGTTTTGTAAATGCCGCTTTATCTTTGGATATATGTATGGGTGACCGGATGGCTTCCAGGTTGATCAGGCCCGTTGCGTCATTTTTGTTACTTGTTTTCCAAAACATTTGTGAAGTATATAACGTTAGCAACTATCGTTTAAGTTCTTATGAGAAAAGCTAAAGAAGAATATAACAAAATTTATTTTATTATTTGGGCCTCGTTAAAACCTTTCTTTAGGTCCTTGTTGGACCAAAAGGCGAGGAAAGAGTACCCATCAAAAAATAACTTAAACAAAAAGGAATGCAAAGTTTCTTGGAGGGTCATCCTTTTACAAATCGGAGTTCTCACGAGTAGAATCTCTAAGATTGGTGATGTTCCAAGTTCTAGGAATGACCGAACTATCAAGTCATTCCAGCTGATATGCTCCCTTGCTGTATGCTTCCCGAATATGATAATATCATTTCCACTTTGCTGCTAGCTTGCCTTTTCCGGAACTTTGGGTTTCGATGTCGTTCTGTCGTAGGATCAAGTCTCTTCCCTCGAAATCTCTTTTGTTGACACCTTGATTATACCTGAGGATTAGCCGTTGCTTAAGGGATGTTTTTCTTAGGTGAGCTAGGGCACACACTTCAGCCAGTAGGTCCAGCTCTGCTTCTCAGTCAATTGCTCCAAGTAGGAACCTAGGACTGGGTCCCCCGATCTCTACCAGGATCACAACCTCTGTGCCATAGGTTAGCCAAAGGGTTTCTCCTGTTGCCGAATGCAGAAAGGTGAATAGGACTAGAGGAATAAGCCCAATCTCTATTATTTTGCTCTGGCCTCTTTATGATACCTTCAGGATTACCTTATTGGCGGCTTCCACCTGGCTATTAGTTTGTAGGTGTTCGACGGAAGAGAAGTGTTGTCAAATCCTCAACCCCTCAAGAAGGCTCCAAAAGTTTTTGTTGGAGAACTGAGTGCTATTATCTTTGATGACGACTTCCGAGATTCCAAAACGATTTAGTATCTATCTCCAAAAGAACTTCCCACAATAGGTAGCCATTATTACGGCTAAGGCATCTGCCTCAATCCACTTGGTAAAGTAATCGACGACCACTACGAGGTATCTGAGTTGGCCTGACACAGTTGGAAAGGGTCCCATGAGGTCAATTCCGCATGTGGCAAAAGTTCGGGAGGCCATAATTGATGACAGCTCCTCTACGGGGTCCTTGTGAAATTGTCGGCCTCCTAGCACTTGATACATGACCTAACAAGCTTCATTGCATCCTGGAGTATTGTGGGCCAATAGTATCCAACTCTCACGACTCTTTGGGCTAACGCCTTTCCCCTCATGTGATGGCTACAACATCCCTCGTGGAATTCTCTCAGCACGTAATCCGTCTATTCAGGGTGTAGGCATTTCAAGAGGAGATGGGAAGCTCTTTTTTGGTATAAAGTTCCCTAGATCATAGTGTATCTGACGGCTTCTCTTTTCACCAGTATCTACTCCGACACATCATCGGGAAGCTTTCCTTCCTCAAAGTATTGTCGGCTGGGGGTGGTCCAGTCGACTCTTCTACTGAGCTTATCACCAAGGTGACTAACAGCTCTTTGACCGCATTATGAATGAGGGAATGGTTTCCTCCTGAGGTCTTGGTGCTGGTTAGCTTTGACAACAGGTCTGCCCTGGCGTTTCTTTCCCATGGGACATGCTAGACTACCACCTTCCCAAAGCTGGCATACAACTCTCTAGCTTTTTCCAAATACTTCTGGAGGAGCGAATCTCGGGCTTGGTAGGTGCCGTTGATCTGTGACGTAACCACTTGAGAATCACTCTTGACAAGATTCTCGACCCCTAGCTCCTTGGCCAACGAGAGCCCAGATAAGATAGCTTCATACTTGGCTTGATTGTTTGACACTGGAAACTCATATTTAATCGATTGCTCATACAAGAGTTTGTCTAAGATTTTCAGAATCACCCTCGCCTTGCCTGAGACATTATTGGATGCTCTATCCACATGGAGCTTCCACTGTTGAGTTAGGAGGATGGCGTCAGGACTTAAAATTTCTTCCAAGAAATCTTCCATGGATTGGGCTTTAATGGCTTGCCTTGGTTGGTTGGTAATGTCGAATTGTGATAGTTCTATTGACCTTGCTATCATCCTACCCGCCAAGTCGGATTTTTGCAGTACTTATCTGATAGGCTGGTCGGTTCGGACTATGATTGGGTGACTTTGGAAGTACTGCATGAGCCACCGAGACGAGATGAGTAAGGCGGAAGCTAACTTTTCCAATCGTGACTATCAGTTCTCCGCATTTTGGAAAATCTTACTGATGAAATATGCTAGGAGTTTCTGGTTCCTTATTTCCCGAATGAGGGCCACTCCCATAGTTTCGTCTTAGATCACCAGGTATAGATATAGAGGTTCTCTAGTTTGCGGTTTGGCCAGCACTGAAGGCTCTAACAATAGTTTCTTGAAGTGTTAGAAAGCGATCTCGTACTCTTCCGAGCATTGGAAAGTGATCCATTTTTTCATCAAGTTGAAGAAGGGGAGAGCCCTTTGTGCCGATGCCCTGAGAAAATGTGAGAGGGCTGCAAGTCTCCCCGACAGTCTTTGGACGTCCTTAACGGATACCGAACTGGCCATCTGGATGATCGTATCACATTTCTATGGATTGGATTTGACCTGCAGGGTTAGCATAAAATCGAGGAACTTACCGGCTTCCATTGCGAAGGCATATTTTGCCGGGTTCAGGCGCATCTTCTACTCGCGGAAGGATCCAAACACCTGGCGGAGGTTGTTTAGCAGGGATTCTGACTCGGCGGTCTTGATGGGCATATGATTCACATACACTTCTATTATCTTGCCAATTTGACTCTAGGATATCTTGGTCATCAGCCACTAGTATGTAGCCTCGGCATTTTTCAATCCAAAGGGCATGTCCGTATAGCAGTAGATGCCATCGGGTATGATGAACATTGTTTTTTTCTCCTCGGGTTGGTGCATCGGTATTTGTTGTACCCGAAATAGGCATCCATGAAGCTCAGATACTTGAACCCAGACAACGAGTTGACTAGGTTGTCAATGTTGGGTAATGGGAAGGAATTCTCGGGACAGGCCTTATTCATATCCGAGTAGTCAATGCACATCCTCCATTTACCATTGGGCTTTTGGACCATTGATAAACCACAATTTTATGGTAAATTTTGGGTTGAATTGAGTGGATTTTATCAACTTATCTCGCATTTATTCATTGAAATAGCATGGTTTTGTGAATTTTTTCTAATTGTGCTTAATAGTTAAAAACATACTTTTTAGGCTCTTAAATTGCTAAATTTAATTCACTTTAATTCTATTTTATGTCTTGATGTGTTTGTTGAGTGATTTTAGGCTTAACCATCACCACGTTCAACAACCAGGTTGAGTACATGAGCTCTTGAATGAATTCGGCTTGTAAGAGGTTGGTTGTCTACCTTTTTACTTTGGCCACTCTGTCTACCGACATCTTTCATCACTTTTGCAATACTGGTTTCACCTCTACCTTTACAGCGAGCTGATGGGACATGAAATTGGGGTCCAAGCCTGGCATGTCCATTGAGGTCCACGCAAAGAGATTCCTCTTTTCTCGTAAGAGGGATGCCAGGGGAGCTTTCAGCTCGTACGACAAGTTTTGGTTGACGGAAGTGTATTTTTCCTCTGACTACCCGATTTGTACCTTTTCAAAATCGCCTTTTGCCTCGGGTTTGGGGCGTTCTTCTATCCTAGCATCTAGATCTGCCACGAATACTCTCGTGGCATCACGAAATTTTTTCCAGAGGCTCAAGTTGGAGTGATTGCAGGCTACTGCCACCTCCAAATCACCATGTAGGGTTCCGATTGTCCCTTCGTCTACCTAAAACTTCATAGTCAGGTATCTTGTGAATACCACCGCGTAGAAGTCATTGAGCGTCTTTCTCCCCAAAATGACGTTGTATGCGATGGAGTCCTTGAGAATGACGAAGTCAGCCATGACAATTCATCTCTTGACTCTATTTCCGACACTGATTAGGAGCTTGACAATTCATCTACGTTTTGGAAAATTTTTATTGTGTATCTAGTTTATGTATATGTATAAATGTTCTCCACTTTGTATATATTTATATTTTGTCCTTCCTAGAGGTTGACTTGGAGAAACAGGCTATGTTGTCTTTTGGTATATATACTCTGGCCGGTTTTTGCTTTACAGGTCGAGTCTGGAGTTTTCTATATGTTTCTTTGGAACTCTATATTCATATCTATATTATCTTTTCCGTGTGCTGTTATCTATCTCTTTTATGCTTAACTGTTTCGAGTATGATGAGAGTTTCGAGTTCTGTTTTGCTTAATTTTTTTTCAAGACTTCTAGTTAAATTTTTTTTCATATATGTCTATATACGTATTTTACTTTTAAAAATCGTAATATCTTACTACTTCTGATTTATAATATGCGTAAAATTCTGTGGTAAAAACTACCATTGACACATAACATCTAATTCAATAAATTAACGTGATATATTAATAATTTCTGTTGACAAATAATAGTGAGACTAACAAAAAGGATATATTATGTTACGGATATTATGTATAAGAGCTGATATGACTTTTTTTTTTCCGTAAAAAGTCGCGTTATTTTTCGTGAAAAAAGACAAGAGGTGGGTTAATACTTCACTCTTGTAATATTGGATAAACTATTTCATTTATTAATTTCCATTTAATATTCATTGGTTATTTTAATTTATTTTTGTATTTTCCTAATATAATTATAATTCAAAGAGCAATAGATCAGATGACTAATAACTATACCAGAAACATGGAATATGAATATGATTCTTGTAAGTGGGGGCCATAAAATAGAACAAATTTGATTCACAATTTTTAATTTTTTTTCTCGATTAATATATATGTCTCTTTTTGGTCCAATTCATTTGTTGATTACCTTTTCGAAAACATCAACCCTATCATGCATGATTAAGGAAGATAAAGTAAAGTGAGGTGTACGTGAGATGAAGCACACCCAAAAAAAGGTTCAGAAGCCATCGATCTCATTCGCCAACACCTCATTCAGGGAGCCCAATATTAGCGTAAAAACATAAAAAAAAAAAGTATAGGAACCAATATATTATCTATTAACTTAGTTTGATCATGATGTAAAGAGCCACACGGGGCTTTTGGGCACATATATAGCATATCAGCATTCGAATTTTGACTAAAATTTTGGCTGATGTAATCAGGGTAATATTAATTCGACAAATACAATATTTTCAACAATAAATAATTAGGTAATTGTGTGTTTTTAAGAATGATAATTTTTATATTTACATTCAGGACGGACATTAGGGAGTTTAATAGTAATAAATTATTATGTATAATTTAATTTTTAAAAAAAAAATATTTAGTATTTAGTCTAGTATAAATAAAAATTCAGTTTAATTTAAATATTAATAATTTTTAATATCTAAAAAGTAAGTAATAATATTAAAAAAATCTGAAAAATATATTATTACTAATATTTTTTAATTAAATAAAAATTTTCAAATCTCATAAAGTGAATTCTTTTTTTTTTTGTGACTGTCTTTTTTTATTCATTTAATATTAATTCTCTCTGTTTCAATTGCTACAATTAAGAGATCTTTTTTAACTATGAATATTGTGAAAATTAATTTAAAAACAAAATAAAAGATGAATTTTTTGCTAATTGTCTTTTAATTATATTGAAAAGAAAATTATTGAAAAATTTGACACAAATTCCATTATTGGTGAATTTTATGATACGAAAAATCGACTACTTCGTTAGTAAAAAGTATACACATTTTTTTTTACTTTAAAATATATTCTCTGTTGATATATTTTTGTAATACATCTTATATTATTATAACTTTTTTACATAATTTTTAATATTATATATATTATTGGCCCCATAATATCATTTCTGGATCCGTCCTTATTTGCACGAACACACAATTATTAAACATACTCGTAATTGTTAGTTATAGGAGATATTTAACCATAAACTAATTTGAATTTATCAAATAGTCGGTACATTTTTCGTTTAAGTAAATATCAAAATTTAAATACAAATTTGTATATAAAACAATTTATTAATTAACCACGAATCCTAAATTGAAGCTCAAATCCGTGAACCAATTAGTCCAAATACCATGAAAAACCGAAAAAAAGTTATAGGAAATATTTGTGACTGCAAGATTATAATAAAAAATTATTTTCGAGACATTAAAAATCTATCACACATATTTATATATTTATAAATATTATTTCATATTTTTTTCAACAAAATATCAACCATTAAATAAATCAAATATGTAATGTATTTATGTACAATTATTTTACATATCTTTTTAATAAAACATTAACCACTAAAATAATAAAATATTTTACAACATAACTAAGTATTTTTATAAATACTAAATATATATTTATATACAGTAGTCACTTTCTGATGTTCATTTAACATGTTGAATGAACGTTTAAAAGGCTTGCTTAATCAAATGTCGCTGACGCAACCGATGGTTGAAAATATATATATATATATATACCGCATATCCACACGCACATTATTATTACAGTTTTAAGGATTGCTCTTTCAGCAATTTGACCAAGTTGCCACAATAAAACTCAATTATTGAAATCAATTTTCGGAAAGACAAACAAACAAAAACAACCAATTTCACGCGTATTGGTATCATTCCAACTTGTTTCTATAACCTATAGAAATATAAGAAAGAAACTTGGAAATAAAAATAAACATTAGACCCTACCAAACATTGATTACACTTGATATAGATAGATATCTTGTATGTCTCAATTAACAATTTGGCAAACAAGTACCATCCGTCACCAAAATCGGATTCTTTTTTTTTTTTCTAATAAATTAAACCGTACAGTATAGTGCTAAGGGTAGCAGTTTTCTGGTTTTGTTGTCGGTAAATTGGAAAATTATTAAATAGCAACTTAGTAAAATATGTCAAATTATCTAATAATTTTTAACTGATTGCATGCTTTGTATATTCCAGAAGTATTTATAATTAGTGATTCTTGAATTTCTCTTGTAACAAGCATTAAATTATATGTGCAGGTAAAGAAAAAAAGTAGTAGAAATCAGGATAGCCTCTATATATTTTATAATCTACAAAAGAATCCAATAAGTGCCTCAAGAAAATTATACATCAACAGCATCAACCGGAAGGGAAACTGTTCTATGAAGCGAGTGAGGAAGCAATGTACCAGAAAAAAAGTTCTTAGCATTAACCATACCTTCTTCTTCACTAAGTGATTCCATCGCCTCGCGATTCTGGGCCCTTTGGGCATCCAGATCGGGGATGCTATTGTTGCAGTGAGGAGGATGGTTAGTAGTGGCATCACAGTTCAAGTTATTGGTAAAGGGTTTCAAATGAATCACATTGTTATTGTTGCTTGCTTTCAAAGTTTTTGTCAGCAAATGCAGCGGCATAACAAGTTGGTGTTCAGTTTTGTTTTCCTCTTTGTCATTGCTGTTGGAAGAAGAAGATTTAGGCATTAGGCCAAGGTGTTGATCTTTGAGTTCCCTTAACTCCATTTGGTATTTCGCTTTGAGCCATCTCAGCTCCTTTTGGATCTCTTCCTCGTAGTCACCCTCTAGGTCACAACATAACGATCGAATAGTAGAGAAATCGTGGGTTCCTGATAAATTACGCAGAGAGCTTCCAGCATTGGAGGCAAACTTGGTTTCCCAATGATCCTGCCCTTTATCTTCAGCAGCTATTGATTTGTCTAGTTGTTCGTATTGTTCGTCAGAATGGCTTTGATCGGACGCTACCGGACTGAGTTCGCGGCTTTCGTGCTGATTCCATAAACCCTGGTACTGTAAGCTGTGTGACTGGCTTGATATGTTGGGTACATTCTCTCTAACATGATTGTCGTAATCCTCAGATTCGAAAGTGATCTCCTCGAATCGTCCATGCATTGAAGTACATCCACGCCTACAACACTCGCCAAGTTTGGGGTTTTTGCTGCCCGGATTCTGCGAAATGAAATCCAGAAGCGATCCGCTGGAGGTATGATTCGAGACACAATTGTGACATAAACCCTGATTGGAAAATCGGGGAGATTCATCGATTCCTGGTCCACGCCTCCAATCAGGTACCAAAGAAGCAATTTCGCCATCTATCATATCAGCTATTCTGGTAACATCCTGGTCGGTAATGTCAAGCTCTGCGACCATTTCTGCTGCCACACTAATTGCTGTGTCCATCTCAATGTCGAATGGGAAATAAATATTTCGAATACGGCCTGTGATAACAAGAATAGAGTCAAACAATCTTAAATTCTATAATGAAATATGCAAATAACGGTCAAAAGAATAGGCCGGACCTTCTTTATCTGCGATTCTGAGTCTCAAAAATATGCCACCATCATCTTTCCTCTTGCCCTTGATGCTTATGTCAACATCTTCAGACGTTTCTTCATCATCATCGTCATGGTACTCAAAAAGTTCTATTCCATTAGGTTCAATCTCAGCTGGATGCGATGACCAGTCTCCTTCATACCCAAAACCATTCGAGTATTCGTTACTAATGTTGCTATAGCTTCGATGAAGATCAAATAGTGGCTGCCTAATGAGAGGGCCTAAGTCATCCAATTCCCCACCGTCTACAGGTCTCAAATCATAATCATAATCATCAACTCGAAGAAACGGGTCATCTAGAAGCTCCCTTGCAGATAGCCTTAAAGAAACAGTTGCCAAGCATTTCTCAACAAATTCTCGCACTTCTGGATCCTTCACTTTGTACAAAGCATCCGGCTTTTTACCCTGGTGATAGATAATACAAAACGCCAAAGAAATCTCAACACTAACAGGTGGAAATCACTTTTCGCTGTGAGACAAAAAGAGAGGAATCTTACGGAAATAACTTTCTTGTAGATTTGCGCTGGATGAGTGCATTCACTATAAGGATATTCAAAGGTAACCATCTCTAATATGCACATACCAAATGAATATATGTCGACCAATTCATTATATGCCTCTTCGTAAACTTCAGGGGCCATGAACTCGGGCGTTCCTGCAAAGGCAGAACTGTAACAAATGACAACTTGTGCTTCTTGCATTAAAAAGCATTACAACTCTAAGATTCGCATGTTATCCCCAAATCGATCTTTTTTTCATCTTTCCTTTTCCAAAAGAAAGACATCAATTAAATGAACTAATTCAATTTAATATTTGATCTGGACAAATCTTTACTTTGGCACAATTTTGTAATATTCAAAAGGCACGAGCATTAGCATAGCAGAAAAGGCACTGCCTTGAGCCTTGAAGGCCACAGGTGCGAGCCTCATGCATTCATGAAATGAAAATGAACATACCTACACAATGAGCAGCATGAGATTTCCGGAGAATCGCAGCCAGGCCAAGATCTCCAATCTTCACCTCCCCTTGGTTTCCATTGATAAAAATATTGTCACATTTGAGATCTCTATGGATCACAGGTGGATCATGGCTATGAAGATAGAGAAGCCCTCTCAAGATCTGTCTGCACCAATGCTTCACTGCTCTGATATGCACTCTCTTGTGCTTTAGTCTATACCTATTTCATAATCAAAACAAACAAGCAAATGAGATCCACAAGATTAATTGTGAACAAAGGAGGAAACAAAAAAAAAAATCCTAGCTGGGAAATTCCAACCCCACCCCCACTTGGATTAGTCAGATTTCTAGTAATAGGACCAGAACAAGGGTAGTTCATTCAATCAGGGCATAAGAAAAGAGTGCAGAAAAATGAGTAGTAGTTGGAATTTGGGGAAATCCATTGAGAACTTACTGTCTGAGAGTACCAGAAGTGAACAATTCAGTGACAAAATTGATGTTCCTATTGGCAGTGTCTACCCAAGATGTGTAGAATTTCATAATGTTCTTGTGCTTCAATGTCTTCAAGAGATGAATTTCACAGTAAAGCCTCTCAAGATCTTCAGGACTTTGCAGGAAATCATAAAGCTTGACCTGGTTCCAAGCAACTTCAATCCCTTGATACTCATCAAATGCTCTATATCTGCATCAATCAATAACCCCAAAAAAAATTGACAAATTAAAAAAAAATTAGAAATGAGGGGGAAGGGAAATAAAATTATTCTATACCCATTTCCACAAACACAAAGAGGAACTCAAATTCAAGGCAAATCAGCACTGGAACATACAAAAAGATTCCAATCTTAACAAAATCAAGAAATGGGTATGAACAGAAAACACAGAAGAAGGAAAAAAAAGGATGAGACTTTATAATCATACACTGTCTTTGAAGCTCCTTTGCCGAGGATTTCATTGTACTGCAACAAACAATGAAAAAAAAAAGAAAAAAAAATCATCAAACAAGCTGAGTCATGAGATGGGGAGAATAAGAAGATGAAGGGACAGAAAGAGAGAGAGAGGAAATAAAGGGGTATTATTATTACTCTTCCGTATCTTCCAGTTGGATCAACTTCAACAAACTCAGAAGGATCGTCTGGTTCTGGTTCAAGGTGGGTGACACCATTCATTCTCTCAGTTTTATTTTTTCCTTCACTGTAACGATTAGATGATAGGTGATTGGATTTCTCCTTTGTGCCCCTTCCTCTTTTGTTATGACACGCACAAAAAGAGAAGGAAAGAGAGGAAGAGAGTTAGGGAGAACAATATTTATATTTATTTATCAGAATGAGAAAAATAATTTATCCTTTTTTTTTTCCTGGAACAGATTTTTTTATAGAATGAAGGAGATTTTTCTTTTTATTTTTCTTAAAATTTGTGGAATTGGGAAAAGTGTGGAAATAATTCACGAGAGAGAAAGGGAAGAGAAAAGCTTTGAAACTGTGTGTGTGCGCCACATTTTTTAGGGGAAACGGACAGAGCCACCCAACCCACGACGGAACATGAGAGAGAGAGAGAGAGAGAGAGAGAGAGAGAGAGACTTTTGTTATTCAACGGAACTGAAGGGAGACTGCAACAGAGGTTTTAATTTTTAAGATAAGGGTCATACAAAAACAAATCACACAAACGAGAAGTAAAAGTAAACTAATGGTTTTGTAAGAAACATTAAAGCAAGAAGAAGAAAGGTTATCTGCAACATACGAGACTGTGTAGTTAAAGACCGCAATCAAATCGGTCCAAGTTAGTCAAATTCGTTAAAAATTAAGTGGTTTTTTTAAAATAATTATTTAAATTAGTTTTTAAAAAATTTAAAAGTGTATATTTTAGTTTTTTAAAAAAATAAATACATAGATTGATTTTTAAGATTTTATTCGAGTACACAAATTAATTTTTAGTTTATTTTTTGATAAAATAATTATCCAGATTAATTTCTAAAAATTTTAAAAGAATACATTTTAGTTTTCAAAAGAAATTATTATACAAATCAATTTCTAATATTTCTTTCATCAGACATAATAAATTTCTGTCCAAAAAAATAAAATGAAGTTATTATTATAATTTATGATTAAAACTATTTGATATTTTTATATTTAATATAATCAAAAGATGCCTTATTTTAAAACCATGTTTGTTTTAAAAGAAAAATATTTTAATTTGAATTTTAAACTATTATTATTCACGTTACTTGTTTCTAACAAAAAAAAGTATATTAATATGCTAGTGTATGTCGTCGTTCACATGCACAAAGTTAAGTTAATAATAATAAAAAAGTAAAATAGACGGATTATTGTGTTTGACAGAAAAAAAACATTAAAGATTGATCTGAGTATTAATTTTTTTTTAAGACTAACATGTCCTCTTTTAAAATTTTTGGAGACTGATCTAGGTAATTACTCTGCTAAAAAATAAATTAGAGACTAATTTGTCTATCGAAGTAAAATTTTATTACTGATCTTTGTATTAATTTTTCTTAAAGATTAAAATGCATATTTTTAAAATCTTTAAAAATTGGTTTAGGTAATTTTTTTAATTGTTTATAAGAATAATATAAATTTACGAATAGTTAAACGCTTTGTTATTATACATAGAAAAAGTCTTTTTTGTTTTAAAATTAATAGTAAAATACTATTAGTAAAAATCAAATTTGCAGCCTCTACATTATACAGAGATAATTTTTTTATTGGACCAACATTATTGTCTTTAATATTCTCAAACAATGATAACTTTACAATCCAAAACTCGATTCTAACTATTCTAAATTTCTGAAGACCATTTAAAAATTTAGAACATTGCAAATTAAGGGCGAATTAAATATAACACAAATCGCACATATATTAAATAATATCACAATTCTCCTCTATAAATTCATCACAGCACCAAATGAGAAACGAAATTGAATTTATGATGAAATAATCAAAAAATAAGATATAAATACATTACAAAAACTTGAATCAGAAGTCCAAAACAAAAAAATTTTTGACAGTTTATAATTACAACTAGAAATCATTAAGTCATTAACGAATAAGTAGACGTCAGCAAATATAATTAAATAATTTTGAATATGTAAAATGAGGGGACAAAATTAATAAAACACTAAAATTATTGGAAAAATTATGAAAAAATAAGTATTTTTGAGAGAGAAGGTAAACAAATTAAATTTTGTGAATTGTGAAGGAAGAGATGAAGTGAAGAGAACGAAATTAAAATAGTGACTACAAACAAAAAGAGAGAAAGAAAGTTACCGAAAAATAACATGCTTATTCTTGTTCTTTCAAACTATTTTTCTCACTCTGCCATTTTTAAGTTTTACCTTTTTATTATTGGATTGCAATGAGTAAACGCGCAAAATAATTTATCAAAAAATATTAAAGATAAACATTCCATCATCGATAGGTTATCATGTTCATGTGAACAGCCAAAAATGACGGTAAAAATAAAATATTAATTGAAGTTAGCAAATATACTAAATTTGTAAGGATAGGAAAGAATATAGGTAATGTTAATTGAAGTTAGATGAATATGATGATGTAAAGTTCATTGAAGTCAACAGAAAACATAGTTTGAACTCGCATCATTTTCTGATACATCCTAAATTTGTATCACTTGTATTAAACTGTGAATTATGAAATAATTAATAAAACATTTAATAGATAGAATTTGAACATGAAGATGTACTCGTTAAAAGAAGCCATATTTTAGATTCAATTATTTTATTAGTAGCTATAATTTCATCACATTTACAATTAGATTATTATATATTTTTATTTTTTAATTGAATTCCTGTATTATTTTTATTTTTGTAATTAGGTTCATTTTGTATTAAAAATGTTAAAATTAATAAAATATTCTTTTTAAAAAATATAATAGTAAAAAATTTAATTAGATTATTAATTAATTATGGGTATCTTCAATTTATAAAAAAATATTCTATTAATTCTAATATTTTTAAAATGTCAAGAATCTAATTATAAATTAAAAACAGTATAAAGTCTAATTAAA
The DNA here is from genome assembly GCF_000817695.3 of Arachis duranensis. Lineage (NCBI taxonomy): Eukaryota > Viridiplantae > Streptophyta > Magnoliopsida > Fabales > Fabaceae > Arachis > Arachis duranensis. The sequence goes on from NC_029780.3 coordinate 46,279,357, forward strand.
AAATATAAAAATCTAATTACAAATTTAATAAAATTATAGAAACTAACAAATAATTAAATCTTTTATTTTACTTCACTATTAGTTAGTAAAATTAACCTAATATATTTTTAAAATGTACTAATAAGTAAATAATGAGTCATAACTTTAAGAAAACATAACCCTATCTGTCAAAATAGATAGACAAATTCGAATTAGTTTATTATAAGCGATAAGCCAAAATTAAAATAAAAAAAGTAACTATTTTTTTGAAGACTCTGCTTGTAACTTAATCGTGATCTTATACATTATAAGAAGATTTTGCATTACATATCTTTCTATCTTTCTTTTTATGAAAAATCAATGAAATATCTGTCTTCATTGATATCTGACTTTGTGTTTTCTTAATCTTCACAGAATGCATTGCTATATATGAGGGCAATTCCTGCTACCACTTTCTCACTCAACTTTCACATTATGGTCTCCGCGTACATTCTTCATTGTTCACTTTGCTGTTCCCCACATACTTGCATATAGGATATTTCACAAGCATTACATAGTAGATAAATTAATGATAAAAATTGAAGTTGGGGCTTAATCACTTTCAATTAATATTACCTATATTCTTTTCTATCCTTACAAATAAATTTAGTATATTTCCTAACTTCAATTAATATTTTTTGGCGTCATTTCTAGCTGTTATCTATGCATGTCTATGTATGTTTTAATTAAGGGTATATATTCATTTTTGTGCTAAAAGAATTTCAGATTAGACATTTTAGTTTTTAACTAAAATTAATTATTAGATTAGTTCCTAATAATCAATTCCATCAGTCACTTAGATCTTTTATTCCGTCAACTCTAACGGAAGATAAAATAGTCCCTGACAACTCTAATTACAGGGAACAAAATGGTCCATGATCTCTTGTTCAAAAATGACACTGTTATCTCCAATTTCCATCATATCTCACATAACACTAACAATCTAACACTGTAACTTCAAACTACACAATGCACACTCTATAAATTTAATGTTCACAAGAAAAAAAATCCTCAACTTATTCTCAACCAATTCATACTCAGGAAACTAATGACTATGTCTCTCAACTACTTGTCGTCTTCGATGGATCCCATAAATCTAGATAGCAAGTCTGATTTGTTAAGACCCGTCGTCGTCGTTGCCATCTCCCTCCTCTACCCTATCATCTTCATGACCACATTGTCCACCACTCTGATCGCTTCCTTCAACTTTTTCTCCGAACCAATGATCAGTAATCGCTTCAGTTTCTATATGAGGGCAACGACGACATTGCTGTTGTGCTGTTGTACTGGTAGCTTGGATGCGAGGTCGAAACTGTCTGTCAATTTGGACTCCAGAAAAGAAAGAATGAAGCACTCGGTGTCTATTTCAAATGAGAATTTGCATATGATATCGAAGAAGAATCTTCTCATGATGTCTTAATGTCCAACAATCTATATTGCTTGCGGGAGAGTGGAGAAAAGCGTGTCCTTGGGGTAGTTGTGGAACTTGGTCTTGAGGATATCATGGACATTATCGGAGTTAGAGGTGATGTTATCGAAGACGTGGAAGTTGATGCTTCTGTTGGGCGAAGTGCAGAGGAGGTGGATGTACCAGTCACAAAGATTTAAGAAGTGTGTGGTCCATGACATGTTAAGGTAGGTGCGACACGAGTGGCAATTACACCATGGCTTAATCTTGGAGCTAAAGAGGAGGAAGGAAAAGATGGAAAAGAAGACTATGAAGGTGAAGAAGGAGAGTATGAATATTAGGGTTATACGAGATATGATAAAAATTGAAAAAGAACAGTGTCATTTTTGAATAAAGAGATCAGGGATCATTTTGTTCCTTATTAGAGTTGTCAGGGATCATTTTGTCCCATGTTCGAGTTGTCAAGGACCATTTTATCTTCTATTAGAGTTAACGGAATAAAGGACCTAAGTGTCTGACAGAATTAATTGTTAGAGATCAATCGAGTAATTAATTTTAATTGAAAATTAAAGTGTCTAGTTTAAAATTCTTTAAAGATCAAAATGGATATACACTTTTTAATTAATTCACAGATGTATGCGGATAGAGATGTCACATGGGCATGATGAACAATAAATGATGTAATGTTTATGTTTACTATTATTTATTATTTATTATTTATTTCATGAATTGAGGTATATTTTTCTACTTTAGCAAAGTTTATCTACATATAAATTTTTTGGTCAACGAATTAAATTAGGAATTAAATTAGATAACGATTTAAATTTGGTAAATCATTATGCTTACTCATTGCAATCTAATAGTGGAAAGATAAAATTTGAAAGTGCCAAATTAAAAAGAATTCGTGTATGAACCGTGTTCAGCACGGAAAAATTTATAAAAGTGAAAAAAATGTATATGTTTATATATTTAAAAAAAATATAAAATAATTATTATGTTAAAAATTTTATAAAATTATTATCAAAATCAAAATTTAATTTAAAAATAGTGAGTAATAATTATTTTACATTTTTTAAGTAAAATAATTATACATTGATACAAAATTTAAAATAAAATTAAAATATTTATATTAGAATCTTATTTTTTTAAAGATTTTTCTATAAACAACATTGATGATTGAATTTACAGACATTCTTACGTGATTCATAAGTAAAACTTTTAAACCTTTTTTACTCTTAACTCTTGAAAGTGTCATATATAGTTGGCCATATGTAAAAACTGGTTTGGACAAGTACAATCTAACATGAGATAAAGTTTGTCCTTGAGACTTAGTAATTGTCATGGCAAACGATACTATTATGAGAAACTGTCTTCGTTGGAATCTAACTGGGACGGTTTCATTTGTTAGTACCATATTCATTCTTGGAATCAAAGCAATATGACCAACATTGTTACTCGTTAAAACTTCACATTCTATGACATAATTTCCAAGTTTCCTAACTTGTAGTCTTGTACCATTACAAAGACCACTGGATTGGTCAATATTCCTCAGTAACATCACCGGAACACCAACCTTGAGTATTAATTTATGTGGAGTCAAATCAGAGCAATTTATGCTATTCAGTAATTCAAGACCATAGAGATCTAATTGACTCTCCATATTCCCTTCATCCATACAAATCGAATCCGAACTAAGATATAATTTTTTTCTCCAGGAATGATAGCCATCAGATGATTATTGACCTCTTCAACGATGTCCAGCGTGGGAGCCAGTATAGTTCTTACTTTGAAAAAAATCATTTGAGAACACGTTATCCAAAATATTTGGATAAGAAAAATGAACCAACTTATCAAATGCCTGGTCCGAAGAAGGAATAATAATATCTCCTGGAAGACATATCTCAGATTCACCATCCATATTGTCACATATTAGACCATCATAAACTTTCAATAAGCACTCACCAAATTACTCTGTCTCATCTTGATCTGAAATAGTCGTTCCTACACTCTCATCTTGATCTGAAATAGTCGTTCCTACAGAGAGTCTCATGTTTTTTGTTAGTTTGAGCACCTGACAAAACTTTCAAATATAAGACTAATTTGTCTCGATCCTCGTGAAATGATAGAAAGAATTTGTTTAAGTCTCCACCTAGTATAACCACTTTTCCTCCAAAGGAAAAATCTTTGTTATATGTTGGAGAAAACCTCATGATATCTAAGCATTTATCAAGCGCTTCATAGCAGTACCTACTAACCATTGGAGCCTCATCCCAAATTATAAGTTTAGCTTTCAACAGCAGCATTGCTTGAGGGGAACCAGGTTTGATGTTACATACAAAATTCTTAGTTATATTCAGCGGTATTTTGAACCTTGAGTGTGTCGTTCTTCCATTGGGATGAACTAAAGATGCAATACCAATTGAAGCAATATTTAACACAATATCACCCCTTGAGTGAATCTCAGTAGACATAAGGTTCTAGAGAAATATTTTTCCAGTACCCACATGACCATACACAAAGAAAAAACTCCTTCATCATAATACACAGCTGTAACAATTTTATCATAATATTTCTGCTCAGGAGTTGCGATGGCTAACATGTCTGAGGCATGTTTCTTTAAATCATCTCTGTTAAAGTTTAGCTCTTCCCTGATAACCCTTTCGGTTAACAAAGAACTATCAACTTCAGTTGCTAAAGGCATAGGAGGATAGTCTTTCAAGGTTTTACCATAGGAATGTAAGATCTTGTCTATATCCATTAAGCACAACTAATTAATCTTATCATCTGACATTGTTAACTCTGCATATTATACAATACTGTAAAAATTCAACCAAACTAAAAATGATCAATAATGAAGAACTTTTATAATTGCAATTATAAAAACCTACCCCTCATGTTCATCACGATTCTCTATCGATACAAAATATCATCTGAGAGTTCATGCCAACATCTATCCCAGACATATTCTGGTCTTGAGATATTGTTGGATGTTAATAGAATGACAAATAACCTTCTAACATATGATCTTGAGACCCACAAGCATGCTTCCTTAATTGCATCCATGAATTCTCTATCATCTTGCAAGAGTTCAAGGATGAAGCATGCATCTCTATACGTAGCATCTCTATACGTAGCATAAATTGTTTCTCGTACTATTCTTATATCTCAAAATTTCATACATCCTTTTTGAGTATTCAAGAGAAGTCGTTGGTAATATTCTTCGGTATTTGCTGCAAAAAACTTGGTTAAAATCCCACTTTTAAATTGCTAAATGGATTAGGCTATGCGATTTCAATTATTATGTAATGACACATCCGCATAAGATTAATTTTTCTAAAAAATATAGAACAATTCTAAAATTGTATAATCTACAGATTATAACTGCAGAAAGTTATTTGAACATTTGTTTTCTAGTGTAGATAAATCGAATAAAATAGACATGGGGTACATACTGTTAAGATTTTAAATTTAAATCATCGAATAAATAAAATTGAAATTGAATATAAACTCGTTATTACCTGCAAATACATGAGTCAACCTTCCAATTGCGAAGCCTTGCTTTTAAGGAAACCACTTTAAAGCATCATTCTTCCAAACAAACTTAGTTAGAAACTCAGCATAAGTTAGACTTTGAGCATAGGGATATGACATGTTCGCCGCCATCCATCCCAAAAACATCTTGAGATATTGCTCTTTCGACGATATTATTCACATTAGAAGTTTCACTATAAACCACAGGTTACTCATCCTTCAAATGGAATAGAAGTCTAATCACAAATGGTTCTTTCTCTTGGATTTCATTCCAAATAAACCAGACTGCCTCACATGCCGAAATATACCTACAATCGTAGTAATTCCTAATTTCGTCAACAACTTGTGTGGCTTCTGACGAATCACCAGTATGGTATAGGGTAATTGTTACACTGTCATTGTCCTTGTGTACACACTTAAACAAATACTTAATAGAACTTGCTTGTTTGGCATGTGTATTTCACATTTATGTGGCACCCGAACTTGAGCAACAATTCTGGATTATAAAAAACAATGAACTTATTATCTAGTACATATTTCCTTTTCTTCATTGTTTGACTGTTATCAGTATGCCTATATTTGGGAAATTCGGCTTCATCAATGAGTGTTCGCTGTCTAAACTCTTTGGGATAAAACTTTGAACATGATTCATCCTTCAGCAAGGTGAATTCTTATTGTACAGACCACATGGACCATGTACCATGTAATTTTGAACAGTTCCATGTAGATTTGGCATTTCATTTTAATTAGGAATCTCAGCTGTTATATGTTTGTCTATGTCATCTGGTGTTTGTGGCTTGAACTCGTTACTCATGAATAAAAGGATATGTGCATGTGGAAGCCCTCTCTTTTGAAACTCTATAGTGAAAACATATGAAAATTGAAAAGCCAAATGAGCAAAACATTACAACATAAGATTTTAATAAGGTGTTGCATAAACACAGACTTACATCAAATTTTGCCAAAGATTTTTTCCTCTTTTAGGTCATCAATCAAACCATCAAGTTTGATCTTGAAAACTCGACACAATATATCAGGGTGATCTTCTGCCTTTAATCCAATGGGAGTCACTTCTCTTTTTATCGCATCATATTCAGGGTTACATGTCATAGTGATAAAATAATTAGGATATCCTGCATATCTGCAAATTGCAAATGCATCTTTACAATTATTCATCATGTACTTAGGTCCACCGGTAAAAGTACCGAGAAGAATGATTCTTTTGCCAAGCCTTGCAGCATCTACATCCCCATTTATAAGACTTTCATGCAAACATTTGTATTTATTAACCCTCAACTGTGGTTGTTTACACCTAAAGGATTTTAACCTCTCTGATTTCACCATTGTGTAGGCATCTACCAGAAACTGTTGGAGTAATCTCTTTGATCTTAGAATTAACAGGGATTCACCCATCCTTTTCTGTACGTAGTTGAAAAGCAAAGAATTGTCGCAAAGTGATTGTTTTATTTTTCTTTGTAGGCCTAGAGGAGATAGAATTTGATGTTGCAATACCCAAACAAAATCCATCCTCCCCATACGGAAACAACAATGGATATTTCAAGGCTAAATAAGATGGGTGAAAAACATCAATCTGTTGGAGTTTTCTAGTTTGACTCTTTATAATAATATCTCAATCTTTTCTTAGTTGTTCGACATCGCCAACAATCAATGCAGCCACTTTAGATGCAGATGACAAGTTGTATGTCCTGCCATCTGTAGTCCTTTTACTAATAAACTTAAACTTTATGTTTGTGCAATTTTTCTGTTGGTACTTATCTCTCGCATAGCAAAAACTCTTTGCCAAACTATTATATTTGTCTATCATGTTTCTTAATATTGCCACAATTTTCTTATCCCACTTATTTATAACTTCATTGGAAGTGAAAAAAAATAAATTTTATGTTATTTTCTCTCAGATAAAAAATAACTAAAATGTTTGATTGGTTGCATCAAAATTACCAAACTGTGCCTATCTGATTATCAATCTCATTTTTCCTGTCATAGATATATAGCTAGGCAATTGTTGGTCGCAGACTATCCGGAGGAAGTAAGCTACCAATGCTATGGTAGTTTTGACCCCAGGCTTAAAAATTGGAGGAGCAATCCCATTGTTCACCCCACGGTCAATTTTTTTTGGCCATTGATGTAAAACAAAACATTGAATTAAGTGTCCTTATATTTTTTAGGAAATGAAAACTTCTTTGATCTCCTCTAGTATGAAGCTGAATGAGCTCATCAGGAGGCACAGAAAGTAGAGGACGCTTGATCTTTCCTTCCATACAACATAATAAAAACTTTGGTTGGGGTGACTATTTGAATTTAGCAAGCCTTTCTTCAGACCACATCCATGCTTTATAGTGTTGACATTAATAAATAGAATTTTCTATATCCCACACATTTACTGAATGAACTCTCTTTAGATACCCAGTTGTCATACCAATGCAATTTAGTCCATTTCAGTACAGGTTCGTCCGAATAGAGCTGCGGCCTCCTTATCGAACACAACAAAAGTTGTTATAGCAGTACCATCTAAAACCAACAAATTCAACTTATACCTATTTTTTATTCAAAAACATCAATTAACACTTGGCCTGTTACCCTTTAGTTACAATAAAATCATAAAAATTATATTCAACAATATTTAAATGCTCAAACAAAATTTTTTAGACTTATCAGTTTTCTAGATTTTAGTCTAGTAGAGGAGACTTTGGTATAAAATTGTTGTAGGTATATGAATTTTTTCTATGCACTTTATCTCATTTTAACAACTTTTTTTTTGTGGATAGACAATATTTTTATCAATTAAAGTAGTTTTTGTTTTTAATAAATTGTTCTCTTATTGTCTACTAATTGTTGGTGTTAAGCTAGATATTGCTAAGTAAATTAAAAAGAGACATAATCAATTACATAACTATATTGCTTTTTTATGAAAAGATTGCACAAATAAGTCCAATTAGAGTCGTACCTATTACCCATATTATTCACGTCCTAATTACAGCCATCACAGAAGTATGTATCCGCATTTGCTTCTGCCTTCACGATGCAAACACAAGATTTATACCACAAACTTAGAACAGGTTCAACATCAAGAACAGTGGCCAGGATAACATAGAATCCAACCTACATAGGACCAGTTTAAAAGTAAAAAAAAAAACAAACAATGAACCAAACATAAAAAAGTAGTTTTCTATAAGGCACTCACATTCGCAGCCACACGTAACTCCTTTATTGTCTTCCTCTCAGTGGAATATAAAACTTCATCTTCATTAACATATGCCGGTTTGCCAGAAAGTACAGACAGGTACTGCGAGATCTCTCTATAGTACACGCTACTTATCAATCACAACACCATAAAAATACAGTCAATATGCACAACCATAAATAATTCAACATATTTGTACAATACCTTTTTCGAAGCATCACAGCCCCAGAAACATCTGGATTTATCAAGAGTCTGGTACCATACATAATGTTCTGTAAAATATTGGTACCTATGTACAATAATCATTGCTTAAATGAGTTGTATAATTATACATGACAGAAAAATTATCAAATAGAAAGTAACCAAAAGTGTCATTAAATTTTAAAAAAATAACTATAATCTACTATGAACCTAATTAATTAGTAAAATTTTGTATTTTAGCAATAAGTTATATAAAAGATATTTATTGCAAATATAAAATAATAAAAAGTATTATATAATAACAAAAATATATAGCTTGAAATTATATATTGATTAATTAATTATTGAGTAACATAGAATTTATAATAAAAATAAATTGGTGATATAATTTATTCACGTGTATATAATAATATTTTTTATTACTTCAAATTTTAATTTCTAGAATGCCAGTCATTTGTCAGAATTGTTATTACTATTTTCTATAATTTCACTTATAATTCCACATGATTAAAAGTATTAAAACACAAAATATAGTGCTTATAATTTTGCTTCCACAACATGTAGTATCACACTCTAAAATTTAAAAATAAAAGTTTAAAAGCATATATGCCGTTCTCCATTACTAGCGTATATGCTTGCTTGCTGGGAGAGAGAAGAACCAAAAAAGATTAAAAGAGGACTTTGGGTGCGGATTGAGATTAATTGTATGAGATTCGGATAAATTTTCTATCTGTCCAACTTGAAATTGGGATTAGTCTCCGTAGGCCATGTTTTGTTAAGATGCAACGGAGGCAAGCAAACCAACATTTTGTGAGCCTTACTTTTTTATTCCCTTTTTATCACAATTCACAAGTTCTATGATTTGTTTGATTGTTGTATAAATCATAGATCTACATTGGGCCGCCTAGGAAATTAATTTATTTTGTTTACGTTTTAGAATGAGTTTAATTAATAATTTTTTATATAAAATTATTTTATATTTTTAATAAATCAAATCTAATGAAATTAGTTAATAATATATAGAATAATTCCGTTTAAAATGAAGAAAGTTTTGCCTTATATAATTAAATTTAATGAATTTAATTAGAATAAATAATAAATTATTTATTTTATTTTAGGCTTCATAAAGAAAAAAAACCAATTCACTAATATAATGAATTACAATTAATGTAGTGTAATTAATTAAGTAATATAAATTATAATAAATTATATTGATATTTAAATATTTAATCAAATTAATTAGCTAAAATAATTAAGTCATTTCAATAAATTGTATTGAATGAATTAAATTAATTAATTTGAAAAACACTCTCTGGAGCATGCCACATCATCTCCATCATTAAATGCAAACATTCGATTTAGCAAGCCTTTTTTCATACCACATCCATGCTTTACAGTGTTGACATTAATAAATAGGGTTTTCTATATCCCACACATTTACTGAATGAATTCTCTTTAGATATTCAATTGTCATATCAATGCAATTTAGTCCATGATGTACGCAAATAAATATACAGATAAAATTTTTACATACTGTCTGAAGTTTCTGAGGATGGAATAAAATTATCTTCTATATTCACATCCGACATTGAATCATCAAAACCATTCAAATGGTTTCAACAGCAGAAATCACATACATTCAACTCTTTCACCATCTCAGTACAGGTTCGTTCGAATAGAGTTGCAGCCTCCTTATCGAACACAACAAAAGTTGTTGTAGCAGTACCATCTAAAGCAAACTTTTTTTATTCAAAAACATCAATTAACACTTGGCCTATCACCCTTTAGTTACAATAAAATCATAAAAATTATATTCAACACAATTTAAATGCTCAAACATAATATTTTTAGGCTTATCAGTTTTCTAAATTTTAGTCTAGCAGAGGAGACTTTGGTATAAAATTGTTGTAGGTATATGAATTTTTTCTATGCACTCTATCTCATTTTGACAACTTTTTTTTTGTGGATAGACAATATTCCCAACAATTAAAGCAGTTTTTGTTTTTAATAAATTGTTCTCTTATTATCTACTAATTGTTGGTATTAAGCTAGATATTATTAAATAAATTAAAAAGAGACATGATTAATTACATAACTATATTACTTTTTTATGAAAAGATTGCACAAATAAGTCCAATTAGAGTCGTACCTATTAACCACATTATTCACGTCCTTATTACAGCCATCGCAGAAGTATGTATCCACATTAGCTTCTGCCTTGATGCTGCAAACATAAGATTTATACCACCAACTTAGAATAGGTTCAACATCAAGAATAGTTGCCAGAATAACAGAATCCAACCTACATAGGAACAGTTTGAAAGTAAAAAAAATAAACAATGAACCAAACATAAAAAAGTAATTTTCTATAAGGCACTCACATTTGCAGCCGTAGGTAACTCCTTTAATTTCTTTCTCTCGGTGCAATATAAAACTTCATCTTCATTAACATATGCGGGTTTGCCAGAAAGTACAGACAGGTACTGCGAGATCTCTCTATAGTACACGCTACTTATCAATCACAACACCATAAAAATACAGTCAATATACACAACCATAAATAATTCACAATATTTGTACAATACCTTTTTCGAAGCATCACAGCCCCAGAAACATCTAGATTTATCAAGAGCTTGGTACCATACATAATGTTCTGTAAAATATTGGTACCTATGTACAATAATCATTGCTTAAATGAGTTGTATAATTATACATGACAGAAAAATTATCGAATGGAAAGTAACCAAAAGTGTCATTAGATTTAAAAAAGTAACTATGATCTACTGTGAACCTAATTAATCAGTAAAATTTTGTATTTTAGCAATGAACTATACAAAAAATATTTATTGCAAATATAAAATAATAAAAAGTATTATATAATAACAAAAATATAGCTTGAAATTATATATTGATTAATTAATTATTGAGTAACATAGAATTTACAAAAAAAATTGGTGATACAATTTATTCACGTGTATATAATAATATTTTTTATTGTTTCAAATTTTAATTTCTAGAATGCCAGCCATTTGTCGGAATTTTTATTACTGTTTTCTATAATTTCACTTATAATTCCACATGATCAAAAGTATTAAAACACAAAATACAGTACTTATAATTTTGCTTCCACGACATGTAGTATCACATTCTAAAATTTAAAAACAAAATTTAAAAGCATATACGCAGTTCTCCATTGATGGCTTATATGCTTGCTTGCTGGGAGAGAGAAGATCCAAAAAGATTAAAAGAGAACTTTAGGTGCGGGTTGAGATTAATTGTATGAGATTCAGATAGGTTTTCTATCTGCCAAACTTGGAATTGGGATTAGTCTCTGTAGGCCCATATTTTGTTAAGATGCAATAGAGGCAAGCAAACCAATATTTTATGAGTCCTACTTTTTTTTTCCATTTTTTTTATCACAATTCACAAGTTCTATGATTTGTTTGATTGTTGTATAAATCATGGATCTACATTGGGCTTCCTAGGAAATTAATTTATTTTCCTTACGTTTTAGAATGAGTTTAATTAATAATTTGTTATATAAAATTATTTTATATTTTTAATAAATCAAATCTAATGATATTAGTTAATAATATATAAAAAAATTTCATTTAAAATGAAGAAAATTTTGCCTTATATTACTTTTGCTTGTGGAAATATAAAACTTAAAACTTAACAATCCACGAAATATAAAAAGCTAAGGAAATAAGGTCATTTATAAATTATTTTTAATTTATATATAATATAATTAAATTTAATAAATTTAATTAGAATAAACAATAAATTATTTATTTTATTTCAGACTTTATAAATGAATAAACTAATTAACTAATATAAGGAATTACAATTAATGTAGTAAAATTAATCAAGTATTATATACTATAATAAATTACATTGATATTTAAATATCTAATCAATTCAATTAGCTGGTATAATTAAGTCATATCAAAACACTTAAAAATATACCGTTCTTAATTAAATACTATCTATACTATATAAACCATATTTAAATCCATTTTTTCGTGCGTATATAGTTTAAAGTAATTTACAATTTATTTGATTGAATATTATAATATAAAATAATTTATAAATTAATATTGATTCATATATAATATATAATTAAATTTAATGAATTTAATTAGAATAAATAATAAATTATTTATTTTATTTTATACTTCATAAAGAAAAAAACCAATTCACTAATATAATGAATTACAATTAATGTAGTGTAATTAATTAAGTAATATAAATTATAATAAATTATATTGATATTTAAATATTTAATCAAATCAATTAGCTGAAATAATTAAGTCATTGCAATAAATTGTATTGAATGAATTAAAATAATTAATTTAGGAAACGCTCTCCGGAGCATGCCACATCAACTCCATCATTAAATACAGATATCCGATTTTTATATAATAGAATAGATTATTGGTATTAAGCTAGATATTGCTAAATAAATTAAAAAGAGACATAATCAATTACATAACTATATTGCTTTTTTATGAAAAGATTGCACAAATAAGTCCAATTAGAGTCGCACCTATTAACCACATTATTCACGTCCTTATTACAGTCATCACAGAAGTATGTATCCGTATTAGCTTCTGCGTTCATGCTGCAAACACAAGATTTATACCACCAACTTAGAACAGGTTCAACATCAAGAACAGTGGCCAGGATAACATAGAATCCAACCTACATAGGACCAGTTTAAAAGTAAAAAAAAACAAACAATGAACCAAACATAAAAAAGTAGTTTTCTATAAGGCACTCACATTCGCAGCCACACGTAACTCCTTTATTGTCTTCCTCTCGGTGCAATATAAAACTTCATCTTTATTAACATATGCCGGTTTGCCAGAAAGTACAGACAGGTACTGCGAGATCTCTCTATAGTACACGCTACTTATCAATCACAACACCATAAAAATACAGTCAATATGCACAACCATAAATAATTCAACATATTTGTACAATACCTTTTTCGAAGCATCACAGCCTCAGGAACATCTGGATTTATCAAGAACCTGGTACCATACATAATGTTCTGTAAAATATTGGTACCTATGTACAATAATCATTGCTTAAATGAGTTGTATAATTATACATGATAGAAAAATTATCGAATAGAAAGTAACCAAAAGTGTCATTAAATTTTAAAAAAATAACTATAATCTACTGTGAACCTAATTAATAAGTAAAATTTTGTATTTTAGCAATGAGTTTTACAAAAAATATTTATTACAAACAAAAAATAATAAAAAGTATTATATAATAACAAAAATATAGCTTGAAATTATATATTGATTAATTAATTGTTGAGTAACATAGAATTTATAATAAAAATAAATTGGTGATACAATTTATTCACGTGTATATAATAATATTTTTTATTACTTCAAATTTTAATTTCTAGAATGCCAATCATTTGTCAGAATTGTTATTACTGTTTTCTATAATTTCACTTATAATTCCACATGATTAAAAGTATTAAAACACAAAATATAGTGCTTATAATTTTGCTTCCACAACATGTAGTATCACACTCTAAAATTTAAAAATAAAAATTTAAAAGCATATACGCCGTTCTCCATTACTGGCGTATATGCTTGCTTGCTGGGAGAGAGAAGACCCAAAAAGATTAAAAGAGGACTTTGGGTACGGATTGAGACTAATTGTATGAGATCCGGATAGATTTTTTATCTGTCCAACTTGGAATTGGAATTAGTCTCCGTAGGCCATGTTTTGTTAAGATGCAATGGAGGTAAGCAAACCAACATTTTGTGAGCCCTACTTTTTTATTCTCTTTTTATCACAATTCCCAAGTTCTATGATTTGTTTGATTGTTGTATAAATCATGGATCTACATTAGATCGCCTAGGAAATTAATTTATTTTGCTTACGTTTTAGAATGAGTTTAATTAATAATTTCTTATATAAAATTATTTTATATTTTTAATAAATCAAATCTAATGAAATTAGTTAATAAGACATAGAATAATTCCGTTTAAAATGAAGAAAGTTTTGCCTTATATAATTAAATTTAATGAATTTAATTAGAATAAACAATAAATTATTTATTTTATTTTAGACTTCATAAAGGTAAAAACCAATTCACTAATATAACGAATTAAAATTAATGTAGTGTAATTAATTAAGTAATATAAATTATATTGATATTTAAATATTTAATCAAATTAATTAGCTGAAATAATTAAGTCATTTCAATAAATTGTATTGAATGAATTAAAATAATTAATTTGGAAAAGACTCTCTGGAGCATGCCACGTCAGCTCCATCATTAAATGCAGACATTCGATTTAGCAAGCCTTTCTTCAGACCACATCCATACTTTACAGTGTTGACATTAATAAATAGGATTTTCTATATCCCACACATTTACTGAATGAATTCTCTTTAGATATTCAATTGTCATACCGATGAAATTTACTCCATGATGTACGCAAATAAACATACAGATAAAATTTTTACATACCGTCTAAAGTTTCTGAGGATGGTATAAAATTATCTTCTATATTCACATCTGACATTGAATCATCATAACCATTCAAATGGTTTCAACAGCAGAAACCACATACATTCAACTATTTCACCATCTCAGTACATGTTCGTTCGAATAGAGTTGCAGCCTCCTTATCGAACACAACAAAAGTTGTTGTAGTAGTACCATCTAAAGCCAACAAATTCAACTTATACATACTTTTTATTCAAAAACATCAATTAACACTTGGTCTATCACCCTTTAGTTATAATAAAATCATAAAAATTATATTCAACATAATTTAAATGCTTAAACATAATATTTTTAGGCTTATCAGTTTTCTAAATTTTATTCTAGCAGAGGAGACTTTGGTATAAAATTGTTGTAGGTATATGAATTTTTTCTATGCACTCTATCTCATTTTGACAACTTTTTTTTTGTGGATAGACAATATTTTCATCAATTAAAGCAGTTTTTGTTTTTAATAAATTGTTCTCTTATTGTCTAATAATTGTTGGTATTAAGCTAAATATTGTTAAATAAATTAAAAAGAGACATGATCAATTACATAACTATATTGCTTTTTTATGAAAAGATTGCACAAATAAGTCCAATTATAGTCGTACCTATTAACCACATTATTCACATCCTTATTACAGCCATCGCAGAAGTATGTATCCACATTAGCTTCTGTCTTCATGCTGCAAACACAAGATTTATACCACCAACTTAGAACAGGTTCAACATCAAGAATAGTTGCCAGAATAACATAGAATCCAACCTACAGAGGAACAGTTTGAAAGTAAAAAAAACAAACAATGAACCAAATATAAAAAAGTAATTTTCTATAAGGCACTCACATTTGCAGCCGCACGTAACTCCTTTATTGTCTTCCTCTCGGTGGAATATAAAACTTCATCTTCATTAACATATGCTGGTTTGCCAGAAAGTACATACAGGTACTACGAGATCTCTCTATAGTACACGCTACTTATCAATCACAACACCATAAAAATACAGTCAATATACACAACCATAAATAATTCACAATATTTGTAAAATACCTTTTTCGAAGCATCACAACCCTAGAAACATCTGGATTTATCAAGAGCCTGGTACCATACATAATGTTCTGTAAAATATTGGTACCTATGTACAATAATCATTGCTTAAGTGAGTTGTATAATTATACATGACAGAAAAATTATCGAATGGAAAGTAACTAAAAGTGTTATTAGATTTAAAAAAATAACTATAATCTACTGTGAACCTAATTAATTAATAAAATTTTGTATTTTAGCAATGAGCTATAAAAAAAATATTTATTGCAAATATAAAATAATAAAAAGTATTATATAATAACAAAAATATAGCTTGAAATTATATATTGATTAATTAATTGTTGAGTAACATAGAATTTACAATAAAAAATTGGTGATACAATTTATTCACGTGTATATAATAATATTTTTTATTACTTCAAATTTTAATTTCTAGAATGCCAGCCATTTGTCGGAATTTTTATTACTGTTTTCTATAATTTCACTTGTAATTCCACATGATCAAAAGTATTAAAACACAAAATACAGTACTTATAATTTTGCTTCCACGATATGTAGTATCACATTCTAAAATTTAAAAACAAAATTTAAAAGCATATACGCCGTTCTCCATTGATGGCTTATATGCTTGCTTGCTGGGAGAGAGAAGATCCAAAAAGATTAAAAGAGAACTTTGGGTGTGGGTTGAGATTTATTGTATGAGATTCAGATAGATTTTCTATCTGCCAAACTTGGAATTGGGATTAGTCTCCGTAGGCCCATATTTTGTTAAGATGCAATGGAAGCAAGCAAACCAACATTTTATGAGTCCTACTTTTTTTTCTTTTTTTTTTTATCACAATTCACAAGTTCTATGATTTATTTGATTGTTGTATAAATCATGGATCTACATTAGGCTGCCTAGGAAATTAATTTATTTTGCTTACGTTTTAGAATGAGTTTAATTAATAATTTGTTATATAAAATTATTTTATATTTTTAATAAATCAAATCTAATGATATTAGTTAATATTATATAGAATAATTTCATTTAAAATGAAAAAAAATTTGCCTTATATTACTTTTGCTTACGGAAATATAAAACTTAAAACTTAACAATCCACGAAATATAAAAAGCTAAGGAAATAAGGTCATTTATAGATTATTTTTAATTTATATATAATATAATTAAATTTAATAAATTTAATTAGAATAAACAACAAATTATTTATTTTATTTCAGACTTTATAAATGAATAAACTAATTAACTAATATAAGGAATTACAATTAATTTAGTAAAATTAATCAAGTATTATATACTATAATAAATTACATTGATATTTAAATATCTAATCAATTCAATTAGCTGGTATAATTAAGTCATATCAAAATACTTAAAAATACACCGTTTTTAATTAAATACTATATATACTATATAAACCACATTTAAATCCATTTTTCCGTGCGTATATAGTTTAAAGTAATTTATAATTTAATGTGAAGGGAATTTCGTTATTGATCTCCACACGTATGAGTCTGCTCCACTTAATATTAGTCATGTGCTAGCTTTCGATTGCTTTGATTTCTCTATTTTAAGGGGCTTTAGTTAGGCTTTCCTTTGTTGTTCGTATTTTCTATTTTCTTTAATTTTCAAAAAAAAAAACTTGATGGCCTTACTTTTATGCAAACTAGTGTATGTTCCCATACCCTATACGGAATAATACATAAAATTACATTAAAAAATTCATTAAAAAATTAAATAAAAAATATATGTAGTAATTATTATTATAAATATTTTACAAAGTTATAATTCAAATCAAACTCTCAGAATTTTTAATATTAAAATATTAAAAATAATTTGTATTTGTCTTAATCAATTTGAGTTTGTTGAGTGATTATCTTACTCATCCGCTTAAACAACTATTATAAGCAAGAATCTCGTCTTGTGTGTGTAGCAATTCATTGGTTAGCGGTAAACCTTAATAAATGGAACATCAATACATTGTTAGACTTGGTAGCAATACCCGAATATGTGGGTACCCGACCCGTTCATACCTGGTTGGAGAGGGTAATAACTTGACCTGAGTCGGAACAAATTTTGCTTAGCACAAGACATGGTCAGGTTTAGGGTGTACCCGCCCTTGATATATACATATAAACACATTTTAGGAATTAGGATTTACCTCACATCACAAATTCAGTGATTCACAATTTCAGTCGATACTCTATAGCCATGCAAGAAAAACCCAGTCATCCTCACTCAAAGTCTTCTTTTTCTCGCCTTCTTAACAAAAAATCTCATAACTCCCATCATCGTTGTTGCTGAACCCATCGCCGCCTACCCCTTCACAGCTTCCATCTTCCTTCACAGATCATGTCACCATCGCTGCTTATCCTGTTACTATCGTTGTTAAGATCGTCGCCACCTTTCTTCTGTCGAGTCCCTTTTCTCTAGGTAAATCTCTCTCTCTCTCTCTCTCTCTCTCTCTCTCTCGTTGTGAGTCTATTAAGTTCTTCTCTTCTTCTTCCACAGACTCATCACTTAGTCACTGTCCCTATGAGACCGGACATTGCCGTTGCAGTTTCATCTGAATCTGTCACTGAATAAAATAAATTTTTTATTCAAGTTGGACCAGTTAAAAATAGGCATGCATGAGATCATTTTTGCATGTGATTTTTGAATTTTCTCATCCAAATTAAATTTGATCTATGTGGTTGAGTAGTTTAGTATGGCGATCATCGTGGTTTCACCGCGACACTAATGTGATAAAAGTTTCGGTGATTTCATAACTAATATATGAGATAGACTAGATTATTCAAGTAATCAGGGAAATAACATTCAGATGTGCGCATAAAATTTATAAGATGTGATTATCTCAAGAAAAAATATATATTTATAGTCCAAGTGAAAGATTGTTAGGAAATTATTATTTCTTAATATATTTATGAGCAATACATATATTAATTATAATCATAAATTAAGTAATTTCACATTAAATGACTTATATAACGGTGATCTCATTTATTGTCACAAATGTTGGATTAAATAAGTCATTATTACTTTTGATTTGGATAAATGATATTAAAACCGTAGGTACTATTTTATTTGAGTTTTAGGGTTTAATAAGTGTCACACTCAAATATAAATAATGACTTCAGGATTATGGTCTCCAACATATCAAACTCGTTTCCGTTGCTCTTTTTCCATAGTGAAGTTGTGATTCAGCCCTATCAGAAATATAGAAGATTTTGATTGACAAAGATTAAAGAACCACAAGAGCCAAGCTCTTTGATCTCAATCATGCTCTCGAATGAAGGGACGCTTCCGCGCTCTCAGTTATATTTTTTAATTATTTAATATGGATGATCTTGAGATTGATAAATCCTAAAATTTTCAGATAAAATATAATTTTTATTCAATCAAATGATAATAAATAATTTTATTGAATTAAATTATATTAATATGATCATTGGATGATAAAGAATGCTAGAAAATAAATAAATAATATTTTAAGAGTATAAAAATAATAAATTGGCATTTCAATTTACTTTTTTAATCAATGACAATAAATATCTTGAATTAATTAAATTTTTACAAAAAATTACATACCTAAAATTATTTTATTTTTTCAAAAATCTTTTGAATATATAATGGTTCAATGAGAGGTTGACTATTGAGAATTGAATACAATATTCTTAAATTCATATTTGCAATAAAAAGATGTACTTAGTTCTATCCACACTAAATAATTCTATATTCACAATTACTTATCTATCTAAATAATTATAACATTGATAGAATATTATTTTTAGATGCAAAAAATTTAAAATATATTTATTCTATTTCAAAAATCAATATTCATATTTAACTTAGGATTTCAACAAATATAGCAAAAAATATGACATTTTTTAGTTAAAAAAATAAAATATCTATAAATATAATTTTGTGCTTTAGATTTTTCAAAAAAATTTGACAAATTAATGAAATCAAATCATATTAATGTATATTACAAAAAAATAAAAAATGTTAGGTGTAATAAGAATAAATACATAAATTAAAGTAAAATTTTAAAAAATAAGAACCAAACATTGAAGAAAAAAATATCAATAGAAGAGAAAAAATTATTAGATGAAAGAGAAATAATTTAATAAATTTTATGTGTATATAAAAGAGGAATAAAAAGAAGATATATAGTACCTTGTTTAATTTAGCAAGATTTATAAGAATAATCACATAGAATAAGAGAATAAAAATAATAATAAAAAAACTAAATATCTGAATTAATATCAAAATAAAAAGTAATAAAATAATAATAATCTATATAATCTTAATTTTGTAATATAATTAATTAATAACAATATAATTATTCTACCATAATCTTATTCTAATCTTTTAATA